>NW_007253778.1:57551-103107 GCF_000164805.1 Carlito syrichta | reverse complement strand
ACAAAAAAAAAAAAAAAATATATATATATATATACACACACACACACACATATATATATATATATATATATATAAACAATAGGAGGAGGAGGCAAGATGGTGACAGAACAGATCAGAGTGTGAGAGTCTCTGCAAAAGTCACCGTCCATAAAGACTCTCTGCGTGAGTGGGTATGTGCCAGTGGATGAGTGAAAGGTTGTCTGAGGGGAGACTCGGGCTCATGCACCCAGAGCTCTCCTCTGGAGGGGACTGCAGCCCACTACCGTCCTGAGATTGGAGTTCACGGATTGGAAGAATCGACATTGTTAAATTGTTCATCCTACCGAAGACAATCTACAGATTCAACGTAATAGCCATTAAATTACCAGCAGCATTCTTCTCAGACCTGGAAATGACAATACAGGAATTCATATGGAAATATAAATGACCATGAATAGCCAAAACAATCATTAGCCAAAAAAAAAAAAAAATAGCAGGAGGTATCACACTCCCAGACTTTAAATATTATTATAAAATTACAATAATCAGAACAGCCTGGTATTGGTAACAGAACAGGCATATAGACCAATGGGACAGGTTAGAGGTTTCAGAAGCAAAACTTAAATTTTTCAACCAACTCATCTTCGACAAAGCCCTTACCATCAACCGCTGGGGAAAGGAGAACCTATTCAATAAATGGTGCTGGGAAAACTGGCTGACCACATGCAGAAGATTAAAACAAGACCCTTATCTATCACCATACATAAAAATCAACTCTAAATGGATCAAAGACCTAAATGTGAAACCTCAAACTATAAGAACCTTAGAAAATGCAGGAGACACCCTTATGGAAATTGGAACTGGCAACCAATTCCTGATCAAAACCCCAAGTGCCCACACCATAAGAGATAAGATAGGCAAGTGGAACCTCATCAAACTAACAAGCTTCTGCAAAGTCAGAGAAACCACTGAGACAGCAGGGAGACAGCCCACAGACTTGGAAAAAATATTTACCAACATATATCTGACAAAGGTCTAACGTCTAGGATCTACAAGGAACTCAAACGTATCAAAAAGAAAAAACAAACAAAGTGGGCAAAAGATAAGAATGAACACTTCTCAAAAGAAGACATATGAGCAGTCAACAGATACATGAAAAATTGTTCCGCCTCACTAGCCATCAAAGAAATGCAAATGAAAACCACATTGAGATACCATTTAACTCCAGTCAGGATGGCCATCATCAATAACTCAAAAAACAACAGATGCTGGAAAGGATACCTAACCCTGAACTGTATCCCATGTATTTAAAATAAAAAATTTATTATATATATAGATAGACAGATAGATATAAAACTCAAAAAACAGCAGATGCTAGAGAGGATGCGAGGAAACGCTTCTACACTGTTGGTGGGAGTGTAAACTAGTACAATCTCTATGGAAAACACTGTGGAGATTCCTAAAAGTTCTAAAAATCAACCTTCCATATGACCCCTCAATCCCCCTACTGGGAATATACCTGGGGGAACTCAAATCACTCTATGAAAAAGATGTCTACACATACATGTTTATTGCAGCATTATTCACAATAGCAAAAACATGGAATCAACTGTGCTGTCCATCAAAAGAGGACTGGATTTAAAAGATGATGGAATATTACGCAGCCATAAAGGAAGACAAAATTATGAACTTCACAGCTACTTGAATGGGCTTAGAGGCTATAATACTGAGTGATCTATCACAGAAACAAAGAACTGAGTACCACATGTTCTCACTCATAGGTGCACCTTGAACAATTATCATAATACTGTAAGAAAGGGATTGACAGTATTGGGATACTGCCGGGGGAGGGGGCCTACACCTCATCAACAAGGGTATCTACATAATGAACATTTATATGACTAATCCTAAATTGTAACCCCACGTCTTTAAAATAAAAATTAAAGAAAAAAGAAAGTATAACAATAAACTTGTACATTTCATGGAAAAAACCTTGAAGATTTTATTTCAATGTAACTTAAAACATTCTGAGAAGCAGTCCATATGTTTTACAAAACTGCCGAAGGGTCTCAGGCATAAAAAGATTTTAAAACTCTTGCCAACTAAGAGATCCTTTTAAACCCACAGCAACTTAAAACCATTCAGTGACCTGTGCTGATGAATTCACAGCTATGCTTCTGTGTTGGATGATGTGGAAAGTCTGTTCCATCTTTTTGTTCCTTTGGCATGAGGGAGATAAAAATAAAAATATATGTATATGCATGCACACACATATGTATATGCAAGATTTTATCATTAATAAATTATAAATAACATATGGAATTTAATACATTTAAGTTCAAGTCTAAATCTTTAGGCAGACGTTTAGATAATTTTCCAATATAACCTTAGCAGTTTTCCAGTAATATAATACTCTGTTTTCTTATATTTACCCAGTGAACCAGAGAAAGTGAATAACTAACTGTTTCTGAAATATCCTCCTTATTGTCTTGCCTCATGGCCTACCATTTTGCTGAAATTATTTTTCACCTATTAGTTACATATCAAGCACATTCCTATCTGACTTCAGCTTTACCACTCTGAAACTGCTCTTGCTAGATTACCTACAGTCACCACATTCCCAAATCCCAGTAGTGTTAAACAAGTACCCACCTTCTTCCATCTTGAATCACTTTTCTTTTCTTTTTTGTATTCTGTAATCTCACATTTCTGGTTTGGGTTTCTTCCTGTCTCTTCTATCCATTTGTCTTCATCTTTGCTGAAGATTACAATTCTACTCAACCTTTAAATACTAGCCTATTCCACTATTTATCCTATATATTCTTATATTTACAGCCACTTAGTGATCTCACACAATTTTAAGAATTTAGATACCACTCATTTAAGTCCATCTTGTACTGCTATAACAGAATACACAGACTGAGCAATGCAAAAAAGAATAGTAATTTTTCAGCCTCTGGAGGAGAAGAACACTGTCTCCTCATTTGGTGGAAGTCAGAAGGGCAAGTGGATGCAAACTCCTTCTGTCAAGCCTTTTCATAAGGACACCTAATTCCATTAATGAGAGAAGAGCCTTCATGGCTTGATCACCTCTTAAAGGCCTCACCTCAATACTATCACATTGGCAAACTTGAATTTTGAAGAGAATTTTCAACTCATAGCATCACTCAAATATTGTTCCCTCCAAAATGTATATGTCCAACACTGATTTCTCAGTAAGATGATGAATTTTTGCATTCAAAAGGAGTAGATGGTAGGGTTTTGAAAACAGTAAGGAAAATATTTTTAAGAGCTGAAGAAAATAAGACATTTGCTCAGTAGTGCTGGAAAGTGTGACAATATTGTCACCTATGCTAAAATGGAAAATAGAAAAAAAATCTGATGCACTCTTGAATTTGGGAATTGCTTCAGGAAGAGTGTAGAAAGTGCTACCCGGTTTCATATAATAGCCTATGATAAAATATAACAAGAGAACTAAGGAAATATTTGTTTGGTTTTTGCAAAAATGGTAGAAAAAATATAAGGAAGCCAAATCTTGCTGGCTTTGAAAATAAGACTGCCAGTCATGGTGGTTCATGCCTGTAATCCCAGTACTTTGGGAGCCTGAGTTCAGGGGTTTGAGACCAGCCTAAGCAATATGGTGAGACATCTTCTCTACAATAAATCAAAAAATCAGCCAGGTGTGGTGGCATGTGCCTGTGGTTCCAGCTACTTGGAAGGCTGAGGCAGAAGGATCACCTGAGCCCAGCAAGCCGAGGCTGCAGTGGTCGTGAGCATGCCAATGCACAACCTGGGTGACAGACAGTCCAACTCAAAGGAAGGAAGGAAGGAGGGAGGGAGGGAGGGAGGAAAGGAAGGAAGGAAGGAAGGAAGGAAAAAAAGAAGGCTATTTCTCACTCCCACTGTCCTGCAGAGAAGACCTTCAAGGAAGGAAATGGCTTCAGGTCAAAATTCAGTTGGGGACTGTGGAATATTCTGAAAGACCTCAGAAAGATATAAAGCCTCATTGACCCTTTCAGCTAGTGTAAGTCCTTCTAAAATTCTTAATGGCATGCGTTGAAGACGCTGTTTTTGTTTTTGTTTTTTTCCCCAAAAGAAATAAGGCTTTTAAAATCTTAAGAAAAATTTCTTACAGCATCCCCACAAGATTTCAAAGAGTTATCTGGAAGAGATTTGTGGGTCTGGATTTTGTTTAATTCAACAAACTATAATTTGATACATAGGAAGACTACAATGCTGTTTTTAAAAACCTTAATAAAATATAATTCACATACCAAACAACTCACAAATTTAAAGTGTACAATGAAATGGTTTTCAGTATATTCACAGATGTGTGCAAACTTCACCACAATTTTAGAAAATGCTAATCATCTAAAAAAAAAATCCTGTTTCCTTGGCACACATTCCCATCTCACTAGCCATAAACAACCACAAATCTACTTTCTATCTCTATATGGTCATTTCATATGAACGGTCTCATACAATATGAGGTCTGGTTTATTTTGTCTGATTTCTTTCACTTAGCATGTTTTCAAGGTTCATTCATGTTTTAACATGTATTAGCTCTTCATTTCTTTAAATGGACAAATAATCTTCCATTATATGGGTCTACCACATTTTGTTTATTCACTTGTAAATTGATAGACATTTACATTGTTTCTACTTTTTGTTTATTTTGAATAATGCTACTATAAACATTAATGCACATGTTTTTGTGTGGATATGTGTTTTCATTTCTCTTGGGCATATATCTAGAAGTGGAATTTCTGGGTCATAGGATATTCCTGTTTCTATGTTTGAGTAGCTGCAAGATTGCTTTCCAAAATATTTGCACCATTTTACACACCTATCAGTCATGTATTAGGGTTCCAGTTTCTCCACATCTTCACCAACACTTTATTCTTACTATTTGATTTTCAACATCCTAGTGGTTGAAGAATAGTATCTCATTTAGATTTTATTTGCATTTGCATTTCTTTGATGACTACCACAATGTTTTTGAAGAAATAGTACCAGCTTGAACTGAAAGGGACAAGGATGGTGCAAAGTGCAAAAGGTCTTTGAACTCTCAACCTACAATGACAAGGAAATAGGCCAAGAAAACTATTCATTTATAATGTGGGCTTTTTTTTTTCCTAGAAAAAGAAAGGTGATTCAGAGGATGGAACCAAAAACTCAGAAGGCAAAGCCAAGAGACACAGAGACTTATTAATGGGGAGAAAGACTGGACCCTGCTCAAGGAAATGGAAACGTGTCTAGTTGGATTTTGGAATTGCTATGGACCAATGATTGCTACATGACTCCTATATTCCCCCTTTATAAATGGCAGTGTTGACTGCAGATTTCTTGCCCTTGAGTCAACAGTGTCTGTTAGGCATATAGAGGGCATATGACTTGTTGCTTTAGTGTACATATCTACAAAGCAAGAGGGACTGTGTTTGAGTTTTGCCCAAGGAAACATATCAATAATGAATTTGATTTAGATCTCATAATAATGAACTCAACTCTGATGCTGCAGTGACATAATATTTTGGAGGATTGTGGGAGCATATAAATGTTTTTTGATATGTGTAAATACATAATAATTGTGGTCAAGGGGTTGTGGTAGATTGGAGATGACTGCAAAATTTTTACTACTTTCATTGAAAGGTATGATCTATTATTTTTTTTTTTTTGTAGAATAATTTGAGTTCCTTTGGGTATATTCCCAATAGGGGAATTGCTGAGTGGAAGGTCAATTTCTAGCTCTTTCAGAAATCGCCACACTGTCTTCCAAAGAGGTTGTACTAGACTGCATTCCTACCTGCAGTGTAGAAGCGTTCCCTTTTCTCCACATCCTCGCCAGCAGGAAGAGGAGCGTGGGATTGGCAGTTGAGGGAAACTACTAGGGGAGGGAGGGGCATACCTCATCAACAAGGGTAACTGCATGATCAATTTTTATATACCTAATCCTGAAATGTACCCCACATCTTGACAATAAAAATTTAAAAAAAAGAAAGATACGATCTAATTTTTCCTTCCTTTGAATCTGAGCTGGAATTTGTAATTTGTTTTCCCAGTAGAAGGTGGTGAACAGATGTCTGTGCCACCTGGAGCTAGGTCATAGGAAACAATGCTTCCTTTTAATCATTTGGAGCATTTACTATTAAAGTCCTGAGCCACCACATGAGAAATCCAGCTACCCTGCTGGTGAGACCATATGGAGCAACTCTAAGACTACATGGAAAGAAAGAGGCTTTCAAGTCATCCCTGTGAAGGTGCTGAGCATTTGAGCGAAGCCATCTTGGACTCTGTAGACATGCTTGGATGCCATCTGAATATCACTAAGTGATTCCCATTAATACCATGTGGATAAAAACTGTCAAACCAAACCCAACCTAAATGTCTGACTCATCAAATAATCTAATATAATAATAAAACAGTGCTTTTAAGTCACTAAATTTTAATCACTAGTGTTTTTTATGCAATAGATATTTTATCATCTCTTTTCTTTAGCTAATAATTTACATTCACTGAATAATCTGAGCCAAAAATGTCTGTTATCCTTAACTCCATCTTTTGTTTTTTACCACCCACACTAATCCATTGGCAAAGTCCTTTTTGGTCCTTTATGTCTACTATATCTTGAATAGGTCAACTTCTCTGTAACTATGTGCAGTTACCCTAGCCCAGAGGATCATTATTTCAGATTTTGACTATTTACCTTCTGACAGATTGCCTGACCTCACTATTCCCTTTTATATTTTATAATAAATTTTTCATACAACAAAAGCAATCTTTAAAAATGTAAATTATATTAAACTACACCTATTTTAAAAACATATAATGGCTTCCTATTCCTTTTAGAATAAAATCAAAATACTCTTCCATGGCATAGGATGCTCCCCATGATCGAATTATTTTGTGTAGCTCACTCCACTGGTTTATTATAGCTTTCTTTTCATTTCTTGAGATTATCAGGACCTTTGTATTTGCTATTTTCTCTCTGGAAGCTTCTCACACACTCTTTATGTCAATGGGCCCTTCTGATTATTCTATTTTCTGCTCAAATATCACTTGCTCCACAAGGCCTTCCTTGTCACCCTTCCTAAGGTAACATCATCTACGGCACCACATTTATCCTTTATCAGTCATACTAATTCTGTTTATTTGTTTCTTCTACACCACTTATTATGTTCTGTGTTTATAAAATTGATTTTTTACCCTCTGGCGTTCCATTGAAATCTAAATTGATGAGAATTCTGTTCTATATTCATCAACATATCTTCAGTGTTTACTCAGTTCCTAAACTATGATAAATGCTCCACAAATATTTTTGAAGTAGTTGAATGAATAATTATTCCATATCTATCTGTCAAACAACTTTGAGGCCTGAATCAAATATTTCTCATAAACGTGAGGTCACAATGGCAGGAAATCATCGCTGTTTGAGGCCAGTCCCCTACTTTCTCCCTGAATTATACATAAACAAGCCAAGAAGGATCCAGAAATTAATGTTTATTACTGCTCTTTGACTTGCTATAATTCTAAATTACCAGAGCTTAGGTGATATCTGACATAAAACACAGGGGAATTATGAACACTCAGGCCTCTAAGATGTGGGTCCAAAATATCTAAAGAGAGACTAGTCTTTATACTAAGAACTATAAAGTTTACACAACTAAAGTGCCAAGATGACATGAGAGTCAGCATGCACCCAAAATTTTTATAGGACAATTGGAAATGTTGCCTATAAAAGATGAGGACCAGGGTGAGGATCTCAGGAAGGAAAGGTAGAAATCTTCCCACTTGTAAAGGTTCATTATTATGATGAAAAAGCAGGACAGATAGAAGTAAGGGGTTAGGGTGCGTATGACTGAATTAGAAAGAGATTAGAGAAGTGCGGCCTATGTGGAATTAAGGAAATTTTATCCTTAAATCTGTCCTTTGAATCTCACAGTGTCTACTTCTATGATGTCAGTAGGTATATTGAGAGCAGTAACAGATTTAACAAATACTGTAATCTAGTCTCTTTTATGCTCTACCCTGGGACTTTATATAAAGAGACTGGTGCTGGTAACAGCACTGATTTGAGTTGGGACCATGGAAGTCATCCAGGCTTTTCCTTCTCTCTAGTTCCTCTATTTAACAATCTTCAATTTCTGCCAATTGCACTTCTCAATTTTTCTCAAGGCTGTTCTCTCCTGATATTGTATTCTCTGTCACCCTGATTCATCTTTATTCTATGTTTCCTGGAGTGTTGTAAATTGCCTCCTTTCCAGGCATGCACAAAGATATGTTTCACTTTGCTGCCAGAGCAATCAAAACACATCTAAACACTTTACTTCCTCGCAAAAGACTTTCAATAGTTTTTCATTGGATAAAATAACATTGGATGTAAGGCTCTTTGGGAACTGTTAGGTTTTTTTGTTTGTTTGTTTGTTTGTTTGTTTGTTTGTTTGTGTTAGAGTGTCACTCTGTCACCCAGACTGGAGTGCAGTGGCCGCTCCCAGCCACCGCAGCCTCGACCTGCTGGGCTCCGGCAATCCTTCCACCTCAGCCTTCCGAGTAGATGGAATTACAGGTGCGCGCTACCACGCGCGGTTAATTTTTTTGATTTATTGTAGAGATGAGGTCTAGCCAAGTTGCCCAGGCAGGTCTCGAACCCGCGGGGTCAGGCAATCCGCTCACCTCAGCCTCCCAAAATGCGGGATTACAGGCTGAGCCACCGAGCCCGGCTGGGAACTGTTTTAATGTAGATAATATCTAGCTCAACTTCTCTTCACCCCATATCTAATGCTTCACAAATATAGAAAGGCCTATAATTCCCCAGACACCTGCTATTTCATTCATCTGTGTCATTGATAATGCAACTTCCAAAGCCTGGAACTCTTTTCTATTACCCTTACCTTGTTGTATCTAGTCATGTTTTAAGACTAAGTTTTCATGCTTCGTTCTCCAGAAAACGTTTATCTACAAACCTGATTGGGTCAAGTGCCCCCTCTTTGGGCATACTGCCTCCTCTTTGCTCTTACCCTCTTGTGGATATCAAATTACTTCTAGACAAGTAAACACATACGTTTTATGCAATATAGTATGTGTTTGGAGGTCAAACAGTAGCTTATTTTGTATCAGCCCAATACTGGATTCAGTAAATGATGTATGTTGAACTGAGCTGTCTCCAGCAACATAAGCAAAACAATACCTTAGATTCTGCATCCTCTAATGTGCAAGGTGCATGACTAAAAGATAAGGTCTTACCAAGGCCACAGGGGTTTACAACGTGGCTACAGCCTTGCTGCCTATAAGTGGAAGAGAAACATATTCTCCCACTATAAAAAGGAAAAATTAAGACAGTAGTGTTCTGCCTGTTTTCAGAACATGTACATGGTTTTGAGTGCTCAGTATGAGTCCTTTGCATAGATGATTTACTTTTCTTTACTTTTAATGTTTCTTTATTATACATAAAGTACTAAAATACAAGAAACTCAAAGCAAACAATGCCTACAGTCCCATTATTTCATTATTTCCTGCACTTTAATTTTTTTCTTGTTAACTTTCAGTTCTGATTCTTAAATTTTCACTTTAAAAGTGTGCCATAATATTAAAGATACTCTACATTTTCACTTAACAGTATATTTAAAATATTTTTCATTTTGTTAAAAAATAATTTTATACATTCCAACCCTCATTTCTCTCTCTTCATTACACTAGGGTAAAAGACAACTGAATTCCAAGTTTTGCTTTCTTTTTAAAAAATTTTTTATTCTGCATATGTGGGGTACAATTCAGAGTTAGGTACACAAATGCTAATTATGCAGGTATCCTTGTTGATGAAGTGTGCCCCTCCCTCCTCTGGCAGTTTCCCACTACTCCAATCCCTTTCTTATAGTATTATGATAGATGTTCAAGTTCAGTTTATGATTGAGATCATGTGATACTTGGTTCTTTGTTTCTGTGATAGATCACTCAGTATTATAGCCTCTAAGTTCATCCAAGTTGCTGCGAAGTTCATAATTTTGGCCTTCTCCATGGCTGTGTAATATTCCATCATGTATATGTGCCACATTTTTTTTTTTACCCAGTCCTATTTGGATGGGGAGCACAGTTGGTTCCATTGTTTTGCTATTGTAAATAATTAAGTTTTACTTTCAGATGCCATAAACAGTTTTCTCAGTATTTGTTTTAAATTGGGAGTTCCCATACCCCCAACAAATCTTTCCTCATTCTTTTCAGTCTCATGCTGATGATGTAAATGAAAATAGATCATTCCTCAAGAACAAATTTAATTAATGTGATCTGTGACAATATTTCTAGTTTTTTTCAAAAACAGGTTATATTGTCTTTTATTGATTCATACCTATGAAACTATGATTGTTGTTAATCCCTGCATGCAATGCTTAAAAGTAGAGGAATTTTATATTTAATTAAAATTAAATTCCTACACATAAAGATCACATTATGCTAAATGGGACTATTTGTTTTCTGATGTTTTTGTTGTTTTTGTTGTTTATAACATATGTTAAAATATGGATACATTTCTAACCAAATCATATGATCATGGTGTAAAGAGCCTGATTTCCAGTTGGGCACAGTGGCTCATACCTGTAATCCCAGCACTTTGGGAGGCAGAGGCAAGAAGTTTGCCTGAGCTCAAGAGTTCGAGACCAGTCTGAGCAACATGGTGAGAACTCGTCTCTACAATAAATAAATAAAAATATTAACTGAGCGTCGTGGTGCATGTCTATGGTTCCAGCTACTTGGAAGGCTGAAGCAGAAGGATTACCTGAGCCCAGTAGGTTGAGGCTGCGGTGGCTGTTAGTGTGCCACAGCACTCTAGCCTGGGTGACAGAGTGAGACTCCGACTCAAAAAAAAAAAAAAAATCAGTTGTTTTCCACTCCCCGTCCTTGTTCCAGAGTCCACACAATATGAACCATCTTTGGATAGAGTTTGTTCAAAAGATTGATACAAGTTTCCAACTTAGGTTTGAGCACCTGTCCAAATCCTTTAGCTCAGTAGCAGTACTGATGCCATTAGACTGATTGTGGTTGTTAGATATGGGTTAAGTACATGGATCACAGAAGCAGACAGAGTACTTGAGTCCACATCTATCTGGACAAACTATTGTATCTGTCTAAATCTCAGTTTTCTCAACTGTAAATTGAGGGAAATTTATAATACCTGCATCATAGGATTTATGTGAAAATTAAATGGAGAATCATAGTGGTTTTGGAAACAAACTTTCTGGATTCAAATCCTGGTCCTGCATCTTCTTAATTGCGTGACTTTGGCCATTCCACTTAGCATCTCTGTGTCCAGGTGATTCATTTGTGAAATAGAAATAATGGCACCACTTGATAGGGTTGTTGTGAGGAATAAATGAGTTAACATATGTAACATGCTTAGAATAAAACCTGGGGCAGAATAAGCAAAAATTATTGTTTGAAAAACAAATTAAGTAAAGAACTTTTCCTTTATTTGGCAATCTACAGGAGTTTAATGATAGTTATCATACAACTATTTTTACTACGGAAGTCAAAAAGTGTCTCCCAATTGGTTTACAAGTATTTAAAATGAGAGTTACAGCAAAGAAATATGATGCTTTATTATAATCAGTAAGCAGTATTTGGTAGGTTCTAAGGGTGATATTGATAAATGAAAATTTTATAGGTCATTTGAAATGCTAAGAAAGGATCCTAAGAATATATTCTGACAGTTGCCCTTCTTAGGGCCCCCTTTACATCTCTGTTCCTAAAACTGTAGATGAAGGGATTCAACATGGGAATCACCACTGTGTAGAACACAGACGCCATCTTGTTCTGGTGCGTTGAGTAGCTAGACTTGGGCATCACATAAATGAAGGTGATAGTTCCATAGTAGAGAGTGACTGCAGTGAAGTGGGAGGTGCAGGTGGAGAAGGCCTTGCGGCGCCCCTCAGTGGAGTGCATCTTCAGGATGGTGATGAGGATGTAGATGTAGGAGATGGCTATAACACACACTGTGACCACAATGATGGAGCCAGAGGAAATGGAAGGGATAATTTCAATAATGGAGCTATCTGAGCAGGAAAGTTTCAACAAAGGAGAAAAATCACAGAAAAAATGATCTATTTGGTTTGGTCCACAGAAAGACAGGCTCAATAAACAACTAGCAAATGTCCAAGCATTCACACATCCACCCAGATAGGAAGTCCCCAGTAAGAGAATGCAGACTCTTGGGGACATGTGGGTAGAATACAATAAGGGTAAGCAGATGGCCACATAGCGATCATAGGCCATAGCTGCCAGTAGGAAGCACTCAGCTGTCCCAAACATGACTACAGCGCAGAACTGGGCTTCACAGCCAGAGACAAGAAGGGCCATTCCATGTCTAAGGAATACTATAAGCATTATAGGCATGACTGATGTGGAAAGTCCAATGTCCACAAAAGCCAAATGACTGAGGAACAGGTACATGGGGGTGTGAAGCTGTGAATAGTTTCTTTTTAAAATGATTATGCAGACATTGCCTGTTAAGGTGACAACATAGATTACTAGAAATAGCACAAAGAAGAAGACACAAAGTATAGGATCTTTGGTTAACCCCAAAATGGTAAACACTGTCACAGTGGTGTGGTTTCCAACCTTCATCTCCTCTATGAATTTTTCTTGTCTAAATAAATATAAATATTCATTTGTTATATGATTTCATTTCATACATTTCCAGTTTTCTTTTTTCCTCAGACTCATTCACAGTGACTTCATCCTCTGCCCAATAATCTGTACATATTGGTGTTCTACAGGACTATTTTTTGTTTTCATGTCTCTTCCTCTGCATAAAAATAGTTCAACCTCACTCTCTGGAAAATTCGTTATCTTCTTTTCTTCATAAAATCTTTATATAAAAAACCTCTTTTATCTGGACGCCTAGACAGATCTCTCAGTCAAGGTAGAGATTCATATTGTCAATGATCGATATGGTGTCTCCAGCTGGAAATTCCACAAATGCCTCAAACTCATTCTCCTCCATATCAAAATCATTTTTTTTTTGACAACTCTTCCTGTTTTTTTTAAATATGGGAAATGACACCACCATCCACCCAGTCTCTCATGTCTGCAACCTGGGAGTCATCCCAGCCTTTTTTCTCTTGTATCACATCGAATAAAATCCTACTGATTTTTTCTACAACTTAGCTCCCAATTTTATCTCTCTCTTTTTCACTATTTCCAGTGTCCCTACTTTAATCAAGGTCTTAGTCTTTTTTTTTCCTCTTTAATTACCTGTTTACCTCCCTTGCTTCTTTCTTGCCTCCTTATAATTCATAACACATTTGCCTGAGTTATATCTTGCTAAATAAGCATCGGATGATGCCAAAAGAATTGTTTAAGCCTTTCAGTGCTTTTTCAGGCCTTCATAATAAAACCTAACTTGCAATATCCTCTTTGATTTGCCCACTGCATATGACTCTGCTTGTTTCTTTGGATGTTTCCATCTACCTCTCACACTGACACAATCTTCCTGAACAATTTAGAGTCTTCTCAACCTAGACATAATAAAGGTCATATGTAAAAAGTCCACAGTTAACATTATATTCAATGGTGAAAAAGTGAAAGCTTTCCCTCTAAGACTGGGAAGACAAAGATGTCCACTCTCTCACCACTTCTATTCATATCAGTACTGGAAATCATAACCAGAGTAATTGAATGAATGAATGAATGACATCAAAATTAAAAAGGAAGAAGTACAATTTCCCCTATTTGTAGATGACATGATCTCATATGTACAAAACCCTAAAGACTCCATCAGAAAATTGATAGAACTAATAAACAAATTTGGTAAAGTTGCAGAATTACAAAATCAACTAAAAAAAAATCAGTACTGTTTATATAAACTAACAATGAGCTATTTGAAAGGAAATTAGAAAAACAATTTCACTTACCATAGAATCTTAAAGAATAAAATGTCTACGAATAAGCCTAACTGAGTATGTGTAAGACATACACTGAAAACTATAAAACATTGCTGAGGCCGGGCTCGGTGGCTCAGCCTGTAATCCCAGCAATTTGGGAGGCCGAGGTGAGTGGATTGCCTGAGCCCACTGGTTCGAGACCTGCCTGGGCAACTTGGCGAGACCTCATCTCTACAATAAATCAAAAAAATTAGCCGGGCATGGCAGCACGCGCCTGTAGTTCCAGCTACTTGGAAGGTTGAGGCAGAAGGATCGCCGGAGCCCAGCAGGCTGCGGCTGCGGTGGCCGGGAGCGGCCACTGCACTCCAGTCTGGGTGACAGAGTGAGACTCCAACTCAACAAACAAACAAACAAAAAACATTGATGAAAAAAATTTTAAAAACACAAACAAGTAGAAAGACATCCTCTGTTCATGGATTCAAAGAATTGATCATTATGAGTAAAATATCCATACTGCTTCAACAAAATACGAGCAAACCAAATCCAATAGCACATTAAAATAACAATACAACACAATTAAGTAGGTTTTATTCCAAGGATGCAAGAAAAGTTCAGCACACATAAATCAACAAATTCAATAATAAGCAAAATTAAAAACAAAAACCATGTGATCATCTTAAAAGATGCAGAAAAAAATCCCTTGATAAAATTCAGCAAGCCTTCATGATAACAACTCTTAACAAACTAGGCATAGAAGGAACAGGAACATACCTCAAAACAATAAAAGTAACATACAACAAACCCATAATCAACATAATACTGAATGGAAAAAAAATGGAAAGCATTATCCCTAAGAACTAGAACAAGACATGGAAGACCACTTTCATCACGTCTTAGTCAAAGCAATCAAGCAATAGAAAGAAATAAAAAGGCATCCAAACTGGAATAGACAAAGTCAAATTATCTCTGTCACTGATGATACTAGGTTGGTGCAAATGTAATTGTGGGTTTTGCAAGTTGAAATTTGCCATTTGATAGTGGAATACATTCCTAATAAATGAGGTTATGTTATACATCATTTTAATGCACATTTCTCACTTATTTTTTAGTAATTATCTATTGCTTTCTTTTTTATATTTATTTTAGACTGTGGAAATGATGTTAGACAAAAAGCAAATTCAAACAATTTTCTTATTTGAGTTCAAAATGTGTCGTAAAGCAGTGGAGACAACTGCAACATGAACAACACATTTGGCCCAGGAACTGCTAATGAACACACAGTGCAGTGGTGGTTCAAAAATTTTTGCAAAGGAGATAAGAGCTTTGAAGATGAAGAGCATAGTGGCAGGTCATCAGTTGACAATGACCAATTGAGAGCAACCATCGAAGCTGATCCTCTTACAACTACACAAGAAGTTGCCAAAAAACTCAACATTGACCATTCTACAGTTGTTCAGCATTTAAAGCAAACTGAAAAGGTGAAAAGGCTCAATAAGTGGGTGCCTAATGAGCTGACAAAAAATAAAAAATATTGTCGTTGTGAAGTGTCGTCTTCTCTTATTCTACTCAACAACAAACCATTTCTAGATTGGATTGACATGTGACAAAAAGTGGATCGTGACATGTGACAACCAGCAACAACCAGCTCAGTGGTTGGACTGAGAAGAAGCTCCAAAACACTTCTCGAAGCCACACTTTCACCAAAAAAAAAGGTTTGGTGGCCTGCTGCTGATCTGATGTACTACAGCTTTCTGAATCCTGGTGAAACCATTACCTCTGGGAAGTATGCTCAGCAAATCTATGAGATACACTAAAAACAGCAATGCCTGCAGCCAGCATTGGTCAACAGAAAGGGCTCAATTCTTCTCCATGACAATGCCCCACTGCATGTTGCACAGCCAACACTTCAAAAGTTGAAAGCATTGGGCTTCAAAGTTTTGTCTCATCCACCATATTCATGTGACCTCTCACCAACTGACTACCACTTCTTCAAGCATCTTGACATCTTTTTGCAGGGAGAACACTTCTACAACCAGTAGGATGCAGAAAATGCTTTCCAAGTCTTTGTTGAATCCCGAAGCTCAGATTTTTTATACTACAGGAATAAACAAACTTATTTCTCATTGGCAAAAATGTATTGATTGTAATGGTTCCTATTTTGATTAATAAAAATGTGTCTGAGCCTAATTATAATGATTTAGAATTCACGGTCTGAAACCACAATTATTTTTGTACCAACCTAACATACCCTAAAGCCTCGATCTCCTCTAAAAGACTTCTAGTTCAGATAAATTCTGTAATGTTTCAAGATACAAAATCAACATATAAAAATTAGTAGCATTTCTATATACAAATAACAATCAAGGTGATAATTAAATCAAGAGCTCAATTCCATTTACAATAGCTACAAAACAATTAAGATACCTTGGAATACATTAAACTAAGAAGGTGAAAGATCTCTATAAGAATAACTACAAGATACTTATCAAAGAAATTGAAGAGTACACAAACAATTAGAAAAACATTCCATGCTAATTAATTAGAAGAATCAATATCATTAAAATGACCATGCTGCCCAAAGCAATCTGCAGAGTCAATGCAATCCTTATAAAAACACCCATGTCATTTTCCACAGAATTAGAAAAAACAATTCTAAAATTCATAGAGAACCAAAAAAAGAGCCCAAATAGCCAAAGCAATCCTGAAAAAAATGAAAAAAAAGCTGGAAGCATCATAGTACCTGACTTCAAATTATACTACAAGTAATCCAAACTGGTATAAAAATTGACACATAGATCAGTGAAACAGAATAGAGAACACAGAAATAAAGCCATATACATACAGCTGCTGACAAAACCAACAAAAACATATCCTGGGGAAAGAATACCCTACTTAATATTTGGTGCTGGGAAAATTGGATAGTCATATGCAGAAGTATGAAACTGAATCCCTATCTCTCATTATATACAAAAATTAACCAAGATAAATTAAAGACTTACATGTAAGACCTGAAACTATACAAATACTAGAAATGAATCTAGGAAAAACTCTTCTGGACTTAGGCATAGACAAAGAATTCATTACTAAGACCACAAAAGCAAATGCAACAAAACAAAAATAGACAAACAGGACTTAAATAAACCTAAAAGTTTCTGCACAGTAAAACATATAATCACCAGAATGAATAGACAACTTATGAAAAATATATTTGCAAGCTATGCATTCAAGAAAGGAACAATATCCAGAATCTACAAAAACCTCAATAAACTGAATAAGAAAACTACACATGGCATCATCAAAAAGTAAGCACAGGACATGACCAGACCTTTTGCAAAAGAAATCATACAAATGGCTATCAAGCATATGAAAAATTGCTTAACATCACTAATCACCAAAGATATGCAAATTAAAACCAAAATAAGATACCACCTTACACCAATCAGAATAGATCTTATTAAACAGTGTTGTCAAGAAAAAGGAATGCTTATACGCTTTTGTTGGGAATGTAAATTAGTATAACCTCTATGGACAATTGTAAAGAGATTTCTGAAAGAACTAAAACTAGAACTACTTTTCAACCCAGCAATCCCACTACTGGATATCTGCCCAAAGGAAAATAAATCACTATATCAAATAGATATTTGTACTTGTATATTTGCTGCAGCATTATTCACAACAGCAATGATATGGAATCAACCTAAGTATTCATCAAAAAATGACTGGATTAAGAAAATGTGTATCCAGCATGGCAGCATGTGCCTACACGTCTAACTACTGTAAGGCTGAGGTAGGAAGTTCACTTGAGCACATGAGTTTGAGGCTGCAATGAGCTATAATTGCACCACTGCACTTCAGCCTGGGCAACAGAGTAAGACACTGACTCAATTTTTTTATTAAAAATTTTGATATTTGTATATAATCATACATATAATATACATATATGTGTGTATTATACACAAAGGGGATCCAAAAATGAATTTGTTTATCAAAAATTGTATATTTATTCTTACATGTTTAAACTTCAGTCACCTTTAAAGTACTCTTGTTTAATGCAGTACACCTATTGAGAGTTTTTTTCCACTGCTCATTTTTTAGCTCATCAATTTTGATGCCTTTTAGCACTTCTGCCATTTTTTTGTTTCACCTCTTTCACATCAGTAACATGTTTCCTTTGGGGGACTTTTTTAAATCCGAGGAAACAAAAGAAAGTCTCTGGGAGTGATCAGGTGAATAGGAAGGGTGGGACACAGGGATCACGCCATTTTTGGTCAAAAATTGCTGAACACTCAGCGTGGTGTGGGCAGGTACATTATCACAGTGGAAGAACCAGTCACCTGTTTGCCACAACTCTGGACATTTCTTCCACAAATTGTGATGCAACCTTCTCAAAACTTCCAGATAAAAACTTTGGCTGACCATTTGATCCAGAGGAACAAATTCCAAGTGTACAACAAAGAGCCCTCCCTTCAAAAGATAATTTCAGGTTTTTTGGGGCCCTCCACCTTGTACACAGAAACTGGTGGAATTCAAGAATGTTCTGCCAAAAGAATAAATCTATTAAAGAAAACATCCAGATGTTGTAGAATTACCTTGCCATTCTTGTCCTACCTTTGACAACCCTCTTCAAATTTACAATCACCAATAATATTTTCTCTTGCTTGAAAAACCAGAATATAAGTTTACCTCCTCTGTGTTTTTAAGTGCTTACCTAATTGTTGGTTAGTTTTAGATCAATGGTGAATGTTGATGGCTGCACAGATTCCAGGAAAATCTCTCTTCCAGATTCTTTGTCATAAGGATAAAACATCATTTAGAATTTGCAGATTTTTAAGCAGAGTGTACTTTTTTCCAAAGATAGCCTTCATTTTTTGAAATTATATAGCTAGAGCTGGCCATATATTGGGGGAGTAGTAATCTATCAGGAGCAGCAGGCGATGTCAATGCAAGTGTTTCACCATCATTAGACATTAGGCATTTATAAATTAAAAATGATATGACATACTATTGCACATCCATTAAAAAGGTTACATTTTGGCTGGGCTCGGTGGCTCAGCCTGTAATCCCAGTACTTTGGGAGGCCGAGGTGAGTGGATTGCCTGAGCCCGCGGGTTCAAGACCTGCCTGGGCAACTTGGCGAGACTTCATCTCTATAATAAATAAAAACTAGCCGGGTGTGGTAGCGTGCACCTGTAGTTCCAGCTACTTGGAAGGCTGAGGCAGAAGGATCGCCGGAGCCCAGCAGGTCGAGGCTGCGGTGGCCGGGAGTGGCCACTGCACTCCAGTCTGGGTGACAGAGTGAGACTCCAACTCAAAAAAACAACAACAACAAAAAAAGTTAAATTTTTTAAAAATTGGCAAGACCAAGTGTTGGCACAGAAATGGAGCACCTGGAGCTCTCATACACTACAGATGGGAAAGGAAAATGGCACAGTCACTTTGGAAAACAATTTGGTAGTTTCTCATAGAGTTAGACATACATTTA
The DNA here is from genome assembly GCF_000164805.1 of Carlito syrichta. NCBI lineage: Eukaryota > Metazoa > Chordata > Mammalia > Primates > Tarsiidae > Carlito > Carlito syrichta. The sequence goes on along the minus strand of NW_007253778.1, from coordinate 83,778 downwards.
GTATATGGTCCTGCAACACTACTCCTAGGCATTTATCTTAGAGAGGTGAAAATTTACATTCACACAAATGCTTGTATATGAATGCTTATAGCATTTCTATTTATAATTGTCAAATACTGAAAGAAACTGTATCCACATAATGAAATACAATTAAGCAAAAGAGGAAATGAACACACAATTTGAATGAATTTCCAAGTCATGCTGAGTAAAAAAAGTCAGTCTCAGAAGGCTACCTACTGTATGATTTAATTAGTATGGCATTCTCCAAAACACAAAAACATACAGATGGAGAATAGTGTTCAGGGTGGTTGGAGGTAAGACTACACAAAGGGGTGTACAAGGCAGCTTTTTGGAGTGATGTAACTGTTCTGCATCCTAATTGTGTTGGCAGTTACACAGATCTATACCTGCATTAAAATCCATACAGCTGTTCACTAAAAAATTATTTTTACTAAAAACAAAATAAGTCAAACAAGGGGAAAAAGATCTAGTAATCCAACAAATTGGATCATGCTTAAGAAGAACATGCCAAATATAATAAATTAAAAACTAATCCCCTTAGTAGATATTTTTCTTAAATAAAAATAAGTATGTTCTGTGATCCAAGGTAAGCAAATCCCCATGTTTTTCAATAATGATAACTCTAAACCAAAATGTTCTCTCTTGATTACTGTTTAGTTGCATTCTTGTCTGCATTCTCATTAAAGAGCTTAGTACCTTGTTCATGCCGCGCCATTACATTGTGACAAAGGCAAAGTTTCTTTGTTTGGAGATACATTTAACAGGGCAAAATTAATCATAAGTAATAAGAGAAGATGCAGAGAAATTTCTGCAGTGCAATGTAGTAATCCCAGGGCATACTCAAGATTCAGTTAAAATTAGGAAAAATAAGTTATATTTATCAGAATGAGAAAATAGAAGCGTGCAAATGGTGTAACGTTTGACAGATATAGTCAATAAAATTTCAGGGATCTAAAATTTCATACGTGTACATCTTTTCTTTCCATTAACTTCAACTAAAAAACATCGTTTTAGGAAAATTCTACAGAGTCACAAATTATTTTTGCATGTGTTTTCTTTTAACATTTCACATATTATTTAACCACTAAGAGAAATTCACCTACAAAACCTTAACTCTAATAGTGTCTCACAATTCATTTTGATTTATTTTAATTTTAAGGTATATGAAAGTAGTATTTATAGATTTGTAATCATATTATATATTCCATTTTGTAATTTGCATTTTAATTAGCATTATCAATAAAATATTTCCTATTTTCCTCAGCCATATTTATAGCTGAAATACCAGATAGAATATATGTCAAACTATTTTTATAATATTCATAGGCTTCACAATTTATCAATTGCTTTTCTAAATGTATCTCCCTACTACATATCCTTCCTTGCAACTTTTGTAGTCTTCAAGAGTCATGTTAACATGACACTGAGATTTTTCTACTCAGTATTGTTGGCTATACTATTTCTAGAAGCACAGTTTTCTGCTAACAGTATTATTGCAGTTCTTAAGGTTGTAAATATTTGCCTAAATAACAAATATCAGTGCTAACGCCTTCAAAATGTCTTAGTTTTTTTAAAAAAAAAATTGTAGAAATGTTTTACTTTGGAATACATAAGCATCAAGTTTCTCTGATGGTGAAACTGAGTTCTTTGAGTGAATTGTAAGGTACAATGAACCAATAGCTGAAACCTGTGGTTCATTAAAGAATGTGTTTTATTTTCTCATTGATTAACCTTCAAGTGTGTTTAAATTACTCTAGTGTCAGGCAGCTTACCCTTTGGTGTTCGCTTTATTATTAAAATATGTTCTTAATCTTATCAGTTGGTCCCCTGAGAATTTAATGGTACAAACTATTTACTTTTATATAAAAAATAATTAAAATATTTGAATGCAGCTTTACGATGCCTCTGTTACCTTCTCCCCCCTAAAATTACACATCATTTCTTTGGCCATCTCTCCCATGACATACCTTTTAGATCCCTCACAATTCTCTTTATCAGCCTCTGAACAGACCCTGTTCTGAGGAATGAGGACCAACACTGAGCAGCATGCATGTTCCTTGCCTTATGACTGAAGCAGAGTTCAGTGGGGGCAGCCTTCTTTCATCATGCTCATCATCTGAGCCTCAGTCTGCGCTGAGAGCACAGTCATGGATACCAGAATTAAACAATGAGATCCTATGCTTCCCACTGACCAGCTGCATTATCTTTCTGACCCTCAGGTTTTGCATTTATGAAATGGAAAGAATTGTTCCTATGATACAGCCTTGTTGTTAGAGTAAAAGAAATGATACCTTCAAAGTACCCCAAGGTGTTCGGTCAACCATCAGGCTAAGAACCTAATTTTCATAAAGTAAAATGAAGTATTGATATGCTATTAATTATTCAATTTTTATGAGAAGCATAATTTTTCTTTCAACACATGTCAGAAGTTTTGGTTTTCTGGGGGGGCAGTCACAAATTCAAAATAAGACAAGCTGAACAGCATCTAACTCCTTCTTAGTTCTGGGTTATGCCACTTAGATACATAATATGCCAACTGATTCTCGCCCTTCCTTTCCTCTCCACTGGACACCCATGGCTCCTTTTGGAGCTCTCCATTTGGGATACATTTATGCTAGCCCACCTGGTCAGAGACTCTGACCGCTCAAATATTCTTTCTCTCAATGCATAGGTCACTTTTTATGATAAGTGGAGGGCATAGGACTGTGAGCCTCCTCCAACCTATCAGGCTGCTCCTTCTCATTTCCTTTTCATATTCTCAGTTACACACATTTAGCAATGGCTTTGGCCATGGCAGACCATCCACACTGTCCCTGGGGATTCAGAGAAGTCTGGTTTGGATATACCCTGAATGGTCAATTCATGATGCATCTTTTGCCGAGGCCACATTTTCCGCAGGGGCCAAGAGTTAAACTTGATGAGAGTAGTTCTTTATTTTTAATTTCTTGATGAATAAAAATGGGAATTATTTTAGAAGAATTTATGAGCACTTACCTTTCAGAGCCAGAATTGTTGATGCTGATTTATTTATTTCCAAATAAATTTATAAAGTTCTGCTTTCCATTTAGTTGTATAAGCTAGCTCAGAACTGAACACTTGACAATGTGAATAATTGAATGTTCCCATTGGACAAGAAACATACATGCTATAGGGATAATTGTGGACATCTTTGTGAGATTGAAGGGGGAGTAAGAAATACTTTAATAGAACATGGGAAATCTCTAGGGCTGCCATTGCTTGTCCCTTTGAGAGAAAGGTCCACAGGTTTGTTGTAAAGAAATCACTTGTAGAGCCAGATGACTCATTAAATTGACTGGGGCCCTTCTCAAAGGAGCATCTATATGCCATCATGTCCTCTGGAATTTTTTCCTTCTTATTTCATGGACGTGAAAGGAAGAGTACTTGGTTTCCAAGAAGCATGACAACATTCAGAACAATTAGCTTATCTGCTTAATTGGGATGAGTATGATATCAATATACTTTCCAATTAAAATAGCTTTAAATCAAATTGAAAAGTAGCATTGGAGTTGAAGGAAGAAATAATAAGAAAGGAAATTAATACTTTGATTTAGAAACCATTTAACTGTAAAATAAAAGATGATTCTTTTTGAAATTATGTACACACGGGATTGTTCCTTATTTAAATGTCTCTGAAATATTTATTCCCATTCCTCAACAGAACAAATCAAGACACACTTCTGAGGCATCTAAGCACCCACTTTCCACTGAAGCAGCAAGCAATAAGGCAAAAAGTCAAGTACATTAGACATTTGACTCAATTCACACCCCAAATACTTCACCTTCCTTGTTATGACTTGAAGATTGACATTGGGGTCCATCATTCCTGCATTGACATTGGAATTTTAATAGAGATTGCATTGAAATTGTAGGTCACTTTGGGTAGTGTGAGCTTTTTAGTGATAAAAACAACAAATCAGACATAGAAAGAATGTACTTCAACAAATAGAGTTCATTATGACAAGTTCACAGCCAAAACTTTGCCTTGTGGAGAAAAGTTGAAAGTGTTTTTTCTAAGACCAGAAACAAGACAAGGATGCCCACTCTCACCACTTTTATTCAATATGATTTGAAAACTCTAGCCAGAGCAATTAGGTATGAAAAATAAATAAAGTTCATCCAAATCATAAAGTTGCAAAATTATCTCTATTTGCAGATAACGTTACCATATATATCTACACACACCCTAATGTCTACACACACACACATACACACCAAAATGTCAGAACTAATAAATTAATAAAGTTGCAAGGTACAAAATCAACATACAAAAATCAGTTACACTTCTTCACACCAATACAGCCCTATGTGAAAATATATCAAGAAAACAATCCCATTTACAATAGCACTCAAAGGAATAAAACTTAAGAATCAATTTTGTCAAGGAGGTGAAAGATGTGTAAATTAAAATTTTATTTTAAGATTGATGATTGAAAAAGAAACAAATAGGCATCTTGGCTCATAAATTAGCATCATTAATATTATTAAAATACATTTACTACCCTAAGTGAGCTACATATTCCGTAAAATCTCTGTCAAAATTGCAATGGTACAATGGTACCTGCACAATGAATATTTGTATACCTAACTCTGAATTGTACCCCATAATTTTAAAATAAAAAAATTTAAAAGTTAATAAAAATGCCAATGGTGTTTTTCAAAGATATTGAAAAAAACCCTAAAATTCTTATACATCCACAAAAGATTCCAAGTAGTTAAAGCAGCATTGAGCAAGAAAGACAAAGCTGGGATTGGCAGTCACTTGGCTCTGATAGGGGAGGAAAGGAGGGAGGAAGCAGGGGGGCATGAGGTAACACAATGGGAACCTGGTCCACTATCTGGGGAGAGAGGGCAGCTAGAAGACCAAACCTCACCTGCATGCAGCCTACTTATGTAGCAAATCTTCACTTGTACCCCACAACTCTAAAATTATAATAAATAAATAAAGTAATCAATTAATAAAGTTTTACTAAAAATAAAAAGAAAAGCAAAGCTGAAGGCATTGCTCTTTACTGATATCTAATTATATTACAAAGCAAGAGTAATCAAAACAGTATGGCACTGACATAAAAATAGATATATAGACCAATGGAATAGAATACAGAGATCAGAAATAAGCCCATCTATATAAATTTGTTATTTAATTAATTTTTAACATTGGTACCAAGAATATACAGTAGGAAAAAAGAATGCTTTCTTCACTAAATGGTTTTGGAAAAACTGCATATCCATATAATAAGACTGAAATTGGACACTTATCTTGAACCATACACCAAAAACAAAACAAAACTAAACAAAACTCAAAATGAATTAAAGGCCTAAACATAAAACCTGAAACTATAAAATACCTAATGGGAAACATAGGGGAAAAGCCCCTTGACATTAGCCTTGGCAGTGAGTTTTTGATTTGACACCAAAAGCACAGGCAACAAAAGAACAAAATAAAAAGTGAGACTACTTCAAACTAAAATTCTTCTGCACAGCAAAAAATACAATCAATGAAACAAAAAGATAGCCTATATATTGAGAGAAAACATTTGCAAAAATTTACCTTATAAAGGGTTAATATTCAAAATATATAAGTAACTCACCCAACTCAATTGGAAAACAAACAACAAAAAACTCGGTTTAAAAAAATGGGTAAAGGACCAGAAGAGACATTTCTCAAAATAAACATACAAGTAAACAACACATATTTGAAAAACTATTCAACATTACTAATCTTCAATTAAATGCAAATCAAAACCACAACGACATTTTCTCATATCCAAAACAACGGCTATGATAAAAAAGGCAAGAAGTTACCAGTGTTGGTCAGGGTGTGGAGAAAAGCAAACCCTTGTGCCCTGGAAGTAGGAATGTAAATTGGTACAGCCATTGTGAAAACAGTGTAGAGTTTTCTCCAAAAATTTAAAATAGAACTATCAGAATAGCCAGCGATTTTCCTTCTGGGTATATACACAAAAGAAATGAAATCAGTATGTCAAAGAGATATCTGTATTCCCGTGTTCAGTTCATTTCAGCGTCATTCAACAGTAGTCAAGATACAGAAATAGCCTAAATGTCCATTAGTGAATAAATGAATTAAAAATTGGCCAGGCTCGGTGGCTCAGCCTGTAATCCCCGCACTTTGGGAGGCCGAGGCGAGTAGATTGCCTGAGTCCACAGGTTCGAGATCCACCCAGGCAACTTGGCGAGACCTTGTCTCTTAAGTAAGTAAGTAAGTAAATAAATAAATAAATAAATAAATATTAGCCGGGCATGGTAGTGTGCGCCTGTAGTTCCAGCTACCTGGAAGGCCGAGGCGGAAGGATCGCCAGCACCCAGGAGATGGAGGCTGTGGTGGTCAGGAGCATGCCACTGCACTCCAGTCTGGGCGACAGAGTGAGACTCCAACTCAAAAAAAAAAAAATTGTGGTATATATCCACAATGGAATATGACTCAACTTTAAAAGAAAAAAGATTCTCCCACTTCTGACAACATGGATGAGTCTGGGGGAGTGCTATGCTAAGGGAAAAAAGGCAAACAGGGAAAGGAAAAATATTGCATGATCTCACTTATATGTGAAAAACATGGAAAACAGTTAGAAAAGACAGTAGATTGAAACAAGGTGTGTAGGGGAATGAGAAATACAGGTCAAAGGGTACAAAGTAGGATGAATGAGTAGAAATATGTAGCATGTGGACTATAGTTAGTAATAGTGTATTGCATACTGGAAGAATTCTAAGAGAGTAGATTTTAGGTGATTCTACCACAAACACAAAGGTAGCTGTGATATGATGGATAAGTTGACTTGCTTGACTGCAGTTATAATATCATTATGTACATGTATACCAAAACATCATGTTGTACACCTTAAATATATACAATAAAAATGTGAAAAGAAAAATGTTCCACCTCCTTCTATTTTCATAGTACTAGATGAGAAATGCACTGTCTTTCTAATTAATTTTCCTCTGTGAGTTCTTTCTTTCTGGTTCTTTCAATGTTTTTTTCTGTTTTTAATTTTCAGAAATTTAATTAGGATTTATGTTGGTGTGGGTGTCCTTGAGTTTTTCCTAGTTGAGTTTTCTCAATTTCCTGAATTTGTGTTCTATATATATATATTTCACAGATTTGGGCATTTTCAGCTTTTTTTTTTTTTTTTGGATACTTATTCAGTCCTCTTTTATCCTCCTTTCTTTCTGGAACACCCATGATGTGAATGTTAGTTCTATTTTTATTGTTCCACAGATATGTGCAGCTCTATTTTTTATTTTTCTTTTCCAATCTATTTTCTTTGTTATTTGATCAGGCAAATTCTATTTATCTTTATTTGAGTTCACTGTATCTCCACTTTACTACTGAGCCCATCCAGCAAGTTTGCTAGTTGAAAAAACTTTGAGAGACAGGCAAGATGGCGACAGAACTGGTTGGAGAGTGAGAGTCTCTGCAAAAGCCAGTGTACCTAAAGACTGCGAGAGTGGGTGCATGCCAGCATGTGAGTGAAAGTCTTGAACCCGAGAGACTCGGGTTCAAGCACATGGAGCTCTACTCCGGAGGTGACTGCAACCCATCGCTGCCCTGAGATCAGAGCGCGCAGTGGACGGGATTATCTGGCATTTTCAGGGGTCTCTTGGGAGGAGGCAGCAGTGATCAGCTGCTCCTCAGCACCTGGCCCACCCACCACCTGAATCAGCAGGCTGGGCGTTAGCAGCAGGAACCGTGGAGAAGGCGTGGTGCTAGTAAGGAGATGCCGACCACCACCATTTTCCCTATCCCAGTTCTGTCGAGGCTCCAACCTGAGACCCAGAGATTATCTCCACACCCCTCTGGGATCAACCAGACATGTAGAGATAGGCGTACTCCCCTATGATGGACCACCCACAGACATATCCAATCTGAGTGGGAGACTTGGTGGTGGCAGCAGCAGCAGACAAGTTGGGTAAGTCTGGATCTGATTCACCCTCCTCCCACATCATTCCATGAGGCATCTGACCCACGCAGAGAGCAAGCCATCTGCCTGTGCTGAGAGAAGAGGGCAGGTTGGAGAACTGGAGACCAGAGCAGCTTCCTAACCTGGTGGCAGCCAAAAGCAGCAGCAGTGCTTGGGAAAGGAGCCTGAAGTTCCAGTAAACTGCCATAGAGGGAGCTTTATTTTTTTCTTTCTGTTTTTGTTTACAATTTCGTATTTGCTTTGTTTTTGTTGTTTTATTGTTGTTTTTTAGACTTTCTGTTTGTGTATGGGTATTTTTGAGGGTGAGTACATCAACAGGGTTTGTTTGTTTGTATGACTGTAGGCTTTTTTCCCCCTTTTTTGTTTGTTTATTCATTAGTTGGTGTGCCTGTTTTCCCTCTTCTTCTCTCTCTTCACCTTCTTATCATCTCCCTCCTTTCTTTCTCCATTCTTTCCCTTTTTCTTATCTCATTTTGCTTTCAGGGGGCAAACATACATGAAATGTATGCATCCACTGCATGGATAGACTGTAAGGTGGTGGTGGAAAGTGGGCTCCAAGGGGACCACACACCTGTCAGCAGATACTGTAATCTGCAGATAGCTTCTGAACCACAGCTCCCCTTAATCAAATCTCAAAACTGCAAAAGGTGCAGCCCCCAAGCCCCAATATGGCTTCAAAATTGAACAAATCCAAAGGATCTACATAAGGAAGAAAAGGGAACTGAGCAAATAGAAATGAAAGCTATCCCCCCCATCACCAAACAACAGAATTAAAGAAAGGGAGAAAACATTCACGAAAGAAGAATAATCAGTGGAAGATTACAGGTCCCATGCAGATCTCTGGGAAGAACAACTGAGAATACAGACTTCAGAACTCAAACAATGAAGAACCCCCAGAACGACTGGTTTCAAACCACACACCCAGATATCAAGATGTTAATAGAAATAATAAATAGAAATGAGGAGAGACAAGAGAAAAGAATGAAGGGGTTGATAACTGAGATGATGGCAATAAAGAATACAGTGAATGAAGTAAATAACAAATTGATAAGCACAGAAAGCGGAATTAATCAAGCAGAAGAAACAACCTCAGAGCTTGAGGACCAAAATATGAAACCTTCCCAAACTGTTAAACACATAGAAAAGAAGCTTAAAAAGACAGAACAAAGCCTCAAGAGATGTGTAATTATATCAAGAGACCAACCTGAAATTAATTTGAATCTCAGGCCGATAGAGAGACAGAGATCACCCTGGAACAAACATTCTATGAAATTATCCAAGAAAGCTTCCCTCATCTCATCAGAGACATGACCATTCAAACACAAGAGATTCAGAGAACACTGCAAGACAAATGAGAACACCAACTACTAGAGACATCATAACTTGCTTACACAAAATAGGTATGAAATAAAAAATCCTAAAAGCAGCAAGAAAGCAAGGTCAGACTACCTACCAAGGAAGACTAATTAGAATAGCATCCAAATTATCTACAGAAACACTATAAGCTAGAAGAGACTGGAGTCTAATTTTCAAAATGCTCAAAGAAAACAATTTCATCCAAGAATTTCCTACCTAAACTAAGTTTCATCAGTGATGGAGAATTAAGATTCTTCCCAGACATTCAGTCCCTAAGAGTTTATGCTGCCTCTAAACCAGCTCTACAAGAAACACTTAAGCAAGTATTAAACATAGAAGAAAGAAAAACAAGAATGATCATTCCTTTCCCAAGAATGCAAGAAAAAGATTGAAAACACACATAACCAAACCAGAAATCAAAAGAAAGCCAACAAACAAATAAACAAACAACCACAAATCAAGCATCCCTTCTTGATAAAGTCGTTGAACATTTAGGCATAGATAGAACATACCTTAAAATAATAAGCACCATCTATGAAAACCAACAGCCAACCATACTGCTGAAAAGACAGAAACTGTAACAATTTCCCCTGAAAACTGGAATTAGTCAAGGCTAATCACTCTCACTTGTCCTGTCACTATGTTACCCAGACTGACCTTGAACCCATGGCCTCAGGCAGTTCTCCTACCTCCACCTCCGAAAGTGCTGGGATTACAGGTGTGAGCCACCATGCCCGGTTTTGCAGACAACATGATCCTACTCCTTGAAAACTCATGAGAAACTGTCAGAAAACTCCTTGCACTGATAAAGGACTTTGGTAAAGTCTCAGGGTATAAAATAAATGTGCAAAAGACAGTCACATTGCAACAATACACCAACAATAAACAAACAAAAACCCAAAATAAAAAGCACAATTCCATTCACAATTTCCACAACAAAAATAAAATACCTTGGCTTCTTCCTAACTAGAGAAGTGAAAGACTTTTACAACGAAAACTACAAAACACTGCTCAAAGAAATTTAAAAATTGCATAAATGGAAAAATATTCCATGCTCATGGATTGGAAGAATCAACATTGTTAAGATGTCCATCCTACCCAAGGCAATCTACAGATTTAATGCAATATCCATTAAATTACCAGCATCATACTTCTCAGACCTGGAAACAACAATACAGAAATTCGTATGGAAACAAAAACAAGCACAAATAGCCAAAACAATCCTCAGCAAAATAAACAAAGCAGAAGGTATCACATTTCTAGGCTTTAAACTTTTTTATAAGACTACAATAATCAAAACAGCCTGGTATGGGTACAAGAATTGGCATATAGACCAGTAGAACAGGATAGAGATTCTGAAAGCAAAACCTCAATTTTTCAACCAACTCACTTTCAACAAAGCCTCCACTAACAACCACTAACAACTACTGGGGAAAGGAGAACCTGCCAGAGTCCTGCTCCTGCAGAGTCCAGAGGTTCCCAAAGGTGGAGACAGCGTCAGTGATTGTGAGAAAGAGAAAGAGAGAGAAAGAGAGGGAAAGAGAGAGAGAGAGACCGGACACCTGTTATGAGAATACAGATGCCATTTATTGTGAGCTAGCAGCGAGTTTATATTTCTCTCTACAAGGGAAATAATCTCTGCAAGTTGCTGCTACTGAGCAAGTTAAAATCATCATTACAAAACAGATCACTTACAACAAATTACATGGATTTTTTGTGATGTTAAAATGATGCTTAAGTTTAAGTATTCTTCTCCCTGCTTGGCTAATGTTCTCTCTAAGGACAGAGACTATTTCCACCCAAAACAACATTATCCCAACACAATGATGTTACCCTGTAAAAAACAGTCCCCACAACCCATTAATATAAAATCTTAAAATTAAAAAATTATAAAGCTTCTCATTAAACAACTCTACTTAAAACAAAACTTATATCCCAAATTAACTAATATATATTATAATATTTCTAACAAATCTAACTCTTTATAAACTTAACTTCTTATGTTCAAATTATCCGGGGAAACAGATTTTTCCATAATAAAGTCTCTGGGGGCCAGAACGACAGTTTCTGACCCAGGGTTTTGGAGCAATTCATATGTGGAATATTTCCATCTGGTGGAAGAATGTCACCTGGAGATCCTCTAGAAGTGCCTGGCAGATGTTTCTTTTCTTATGGACAAGGAGTTTCTTCTTGAAAACTCTCTGGTCTTTCAAGCCCCTTGGTAGTTTCCTTTATTGTTTTCCTATCTGGAACATCCTATCTCTAAGGAAAAAACAGCTTAGAAGAAACCTCTAGTGATGTTATTCAGGCTTCAAGGTAGTTTCGGTTGTTAGATAAAACCTGTTTTACTCACTTAAATTCTACATCTAAACCCTTTACCTTTTTATATACTATAATTTTCATATGTATCTCAAAACAAACTTATAAATCACCTACATATACCTTAATACAAACTTTCACTACACGTGTATTGCCTTGTATTCAAACACCATAACTACAACTACAAATAAGTAAAAATATTCAAAACAATTCTTTACTTAAACAAAATCAGAAACCTCTTTTTACCAGGTATTAGTCACAAAATCCTCACCCTAAAAATAAGATCTGTAACCCAAGACCAAGCAAAAGAAAGTCCTTTAAACATGCCTCAGAGTAATCACATGGGCAAAAGGGACAGGTCAAACAATGTAGTGGGAAGTGGAAAGATGGACAATGAGTTTCCAGTAACCTGTGGCCCCAGGTCACTAGGACCCTGTTAATCTGGTGGGCCTCCAAGGATGGCTCCCAACAAGAACCTATTCAGTAAATGGTGTTGGTAAAACTGGCTGACCACATGCAGAAGATTAAACAAGACCTCTACCTATCACCATACATAAAAATTAACTCTAAATGAATCAAAAACCTAAACGTAAAACCTCAATCTATAAGAGCCTTAGAAAAATGCAGAAGACATCCTTATGGAAGTTGGAACTGGCAACCAATTCCTGCCAAAACCCCAAATACCCGTGCCATGAGATAAGATAGACAAGTAGGAGTTCATCAAACTGAAAAGCATCGGCAAAGCAAAAGAAGCCCTCAAGAGAAAGGGGAGACAGCCCACAGACTGGGAAAAATATATTTGCCAACTGTATATCTGACAAAGGCCTAAGATACAGGATCTACAAGGAACTCAAACGTGCTGAAAGGAAAAAAAACAAACAGCCCCATTACAAAGTGGGCAGAAGATTTGAATACACATTTCTCAAAAGAAGACATACAAGCAGCCAACAGATACCTGAAAAAATGCTCAGCCTCACTAGTCATCAAAGAAATGCAATTAAAAGTACACCGAGATACCACCTAACTCCAGTTAGGATGGCCGTCATCAATAACTCAAAAAACAACAGATGCTAGAGGGATGTGGGGAAAAAGGAACACTTGTTGGTGGGAGTTTACAACCTCTGTGAAAAACAGTTTGGTGACTCCCAAAAGATCTAAAATTTGATCTTCCATACAACCCCACAATCCCACTTCTGGTAATATACCTGGAGGAACTCAAATCACTCTATGAAAAAGATACCTATACATGCATGTTTATTGCAGCGCTATTCACAGTAGCAAAAACATGGAACCAACTGTGCTGCCCATCAAAAGAGGACTAGATTTTTTTAAATGTGATATATATACACAATGGGATATTATGCAGTCATAAAAAAGGACAAAATTATGAACTTCGCAGCAACTTCGATAGACTTAGAGTTTAATATACTGAATGACCTATCACAGAAGCAAAGAGCTGAGTACCATATGTCCTCACTCATAAGCGGACCTTGAACAATTATCATAATATGTAAGAAAGGGATTGGCAGTAGTGGGAAACTGCCAGGTTGGGGGGAGCATACCTTATCAATAAGGGTACCTTATCTCAAACCAGGTGAAGTGGGGACCAAAGTGAGGCTCAAACTTTACCTACACAATGACCATTTGTATACATAACACTGAATTGTACCTCACATCTTTAAAATAACAGCATATGTAAAAAATTTTTGATGTTTGTATTCTTAATTTTTAAAATTTGCATCAGAATCTTTTCTTGTAACTTTTATTTCTGTGCTGAAATATTCTATTTTTAAAATTTATTTTTTATAATTTATTTTTAAGGAAGTTAATGATTACTTCTTGATTTTTTTTTTTTTTTTGATGGCTACTTTAAATCCTTGTTAGAAAAGTTCACAACATCTGATTCCTTTTAGTGTTGGCATGTATTGTCTTTTCTCATTCAAGTTATGTTTTTCTGATTCTTGGAATGACAATTGATTTTTATTGTATCATGGACATTTTGGATATCATACTTTGAGATTCTGGACCATGTTTGAACCTTTTTTTTAGCTGACAGTCCTCTTGTTGAGGAGTAGCTGAAACTGCCAGGTGAGTATGTTTAGCTTCCTGCTGGGCCCCACTGGCACAAATCTGCCAAAAGTGGGGAGCTAACTTGCACTGCCTCCTTCCAGATGAGTGAGGTAGAAGTCAGCCTTCCCTATGCCCTGTTGACTCCTTTCTAATGAAGGTGGAGTACTGCCTTCCTTGGAACCTTGCCTCTCAGTAAGCTTTGCTTCCTGTGGGGACCCACTGCGGTAGGGAAGAGGAAAATGGATCTAATTTACACTTTATTGCAGGGTAGAGGTGAAAGCTGAGCTACCATGTGGGCCCCCACTCTCATGGTGCCTGGGCAAGGGAAGGAGGAACAAAGTCCTGACTAGCCCCACCTCACACTATCTCCTTAAGTCTTGTTACTGCCAGATGACATGGAAGCTCATTTCCCTCACAGGATCCCCCTGACTCTACACTGGCATTAGGATTGGAAAGAGGATGGGGCAAAGACTTGTTCTCTAATTGACTCCATTGAAACCTGGGGAAAGAAGAGGGTACATTTTTTCGTTGGTGTTTGTCTAGAATAGGGCAAGTAGTAGTGCTAAAAGGTGTTCTGTTCTGTTAATGCCATCTTCTTCCTAGTTCCTTGGCTGGGAGGAACAGGCTTTTCTTACAGTGGTTTTGTTTGTTTGTTTGTCTTTGGCTTAAGTCTGGTTGTTTTTGTTTGAGGTTTCTGCAGCATTCCATGCATACATCCATGTGGAATGTATGGAAGTGACAAGGAAACCCAGGGACTCACTGCTATGTTATTCCTCAAACCCCAAAGTCCCTAGGCAGTGCATCTTAATTTGTTCTACCTTTCATAGTCAGCCTGTGCTTGTTTGCTTTACTAATTCCAGGAGTTTTTAAGCAGTAAGAGGGAGGGTCTGGGAGGATGGAGCTACTTCACCATCAAGGGAACCAAAAGTCTAAGCCATCAAACATTTAAAAATATGTATTCAATTTCTTATTTTGTGCCTGCAACTTGGTGCATACAAATTGCCTATCATATTCAGATGTGGAAACCTCTATATTTACTTTGAAAAGAAAGGGTTTGTTAGAAAGGAATATGTCTAAGACAAAAAAAAGTCCCCGAGTGATAAAGTGTTGGCCAGGTACCCTTTGTATTGTTATGTGCCGGCCCATCGCCCCTCCCTCCCCTAGCAGTGCCCAGCCACTGCTGATCCCTCCCTTGTGTTAATGTGATTAATGCTCAGGTTTCACTTATGTGTAAGTTTTTCTTAAATAACCCTTCATTCTGATCCTTAATAGAAAATACATCCCTTAAAAGAAGTCAAACTGTTAAGAGGACATTTGTGACCTTCATCTTTTGCCTAACTTTATGTGCCCCCATTACATCCTCTTTAAAACCAGGATTGGTTGGGTGCAGTGGCTCAAGCCTATAATCCCAGCACTCTGGAAGGCCGAGGTGAGGGGACTGCCTGAGCCCAGAGGTTCGAGACTAGCCTGGGCAACTTGGCGAGACCTCATCTCTACAATAAATCAAAAAATTAGCTGGGCATGGTAGTGTATGCCTGTAGTTTTGGCTACTTGGAAGGCTGAAGTGGAAGGATCATCTGAGCCCAGCAGGTTGATGCTGTGGTGACCATAAGCATGAGTGCCAATACACTCCAACCTGGGCAACAGAGTGAGACTCCAACTCAAAAAAAAAAAAAAGGATTGAAGAAAAAAACTCAATAGGGTTATTATGATGATTATTATTTGTAAATCACTGAGAACAGTGCCTAGAACATAATAAACAAACAGGTATTGTTAACTACTATTTCCAATACTGTTTATGCCGCTGCTGCTACTACTACTACTCTTTAGATCTTCTAACACTCCAATAATGCAAATACAAAAGGAAGAAATCAGAGTGGAATTACAAATCTTTTAGTAAAACAGGTCAGATTCTATTTGCCAAACTGGATCATGAGTGTCAAGGCACTGACATAGATATGGTGAGTATAGGATGTGTAAAAGTCCACTGAAGTTGTAGCAGGATCTGGCCTAGGCATTTCTAACATAAAAATTCAATCACTTAAATCAGGCAGAAGGATTCTACAGATTAGTACCAGGATTCAAAGCTAGCAAAGTCAGTGATTCAAGTAAGGAGAAAAGCTTCATTCAGCCATCCATTTATTATTAATTTTTAATCAATTATTTTAAATTTGTAATTGACATAATAAGTGTACATATTCATGGGATACTGTGTATATTTCAATGTATGTGTACATTGTATAATGGTCAAATCAGAATACTTACCATATTCATAACTTTAAATATTTTTCACTTCTTTGTGGTGACAACATTCAAAATCTTCTCTTCTAGCTATCTTGAAATATATACAACATTGTTATTTGCTGTGGTCACCTTACTGTGCAATAAAACACCAGAAAGTATTATTTCTGTCTAATTATAACTATGTATCCATTGACTAATTCCTCCGGATTCCTCCCTTCCCTCTACCGTCCTCAACCTCATAGCCACAAGCTATTTATAATATATTATTTTTTTTCTTTCCTTTATTTCAAATATACATTTATACTTACTATGTCCAGGAACTGCGTGAAATTAGATAACATGGGGAAAGAGGAAAAAACTTTGTAGCTGTCTATATGAAAATTTCGGCATTGTCAAGAAAGCGAACATTGACTTTGTAAGTATGCATACATTGAGTATTGTTAAGAAAATGCACAGGGTTTAACAGGGAGAATAACTGGTGTACACAATTTATCCTGGAACTTCAAGAAGGCTTTATAGATGATGTAAAAAAACACTTTGGTTGATATGCATGTAGCATAAGTAGACATTACCCAGGTGAAGGGGAAAATGCATTTCAGGTGTGGTACTGTACACATGAGGGTCTTGAGACATCAAGAAAAATAAAACACTTAAGAATTTGAAAAAGAGCATTTTTCATTATAAATGCCATCACCATCAAAGCACTGAAAAAACATACCTCAAAATAATAAGAGTGTCTATCACAAACTTACAGCCAACATCATACTCAATGGGCAGAAGTTGGAAATATTCCCTCTAAGAACAAAACAAGGATGTCCACTCTCACCACCCCTGCTTAACATAGCACTGGAAATCCTAGCCAGAGCAATCAGGCAAGAGAAAGAAATAAAAGATGTCCAAACAGAAGAAGAAATTAAATTATTTCTCTTTGCAGACGATGTGATTCTATACCTAGAAAATCCTAAAGATTTCACCAAAAGACTTCTTGAGCTGATAAGCGACTTCAGTAAAATCTCAGAATGCAAAATTAGTGTTAAAAAATCAATAGCATTTGTAGACACCAACAGCATTCACACCAAGAACCAAATCAAGAACACGGGCCATTTACAATAGCCACAGAAAATAAAATAAAATACCTAGAATACACCTACCTGTAGGGGTCTTTGAACAAAAGAGGTTCAAAGACCCCTACAAAGAGAACTACAAAACACTGGGAAAGAAATCAAAGATGGCACAAAAGATGGAAAATATTTCATGCTTATGGATGGAAAGAATTAATACTGTTTAAATATCTATACTACCCAAAACAATCTACAGCTTCAGCACAATCCTTATTAAACTACCAGCATCATTTTTCACAAATCTAGGGTAAAAAAAATCTTGAATTCATATGGAAGCAAAAGAAAGCCTGAATACCCAACGCAATTTTCAGTAAAAACAAAAAAGCAGAAGGTGTCACACTCCCAGTCTTCAAACTTTATTACAAGTACATACAGTAACCAAAACAGCATGGTACTGGTACAAAAATAGGCACACAGACCACTGGAACAGAATAAAAAACCCAGAAATAAAGCCACTAACCTACAACAAATTCATCTTTGATAAAGCTGAAAAAAACAAACATTGAGAAAAGGACACTCTATTCAATAAATGGTGCTGGAAAAATTGGTTAACCATGAGCAAAAGAATGAAAATGGACCCCTTCCTTTCGTCAGATATAAAAATTAACAACTCAAGGTGGATTGAATATTTGTATGTAAAACTACAAACTATAAAAATTATATTAGAAAGCCTAGGAAATTCTCCTCTGGATGTTGTCCTAGGCAACAAATTTATGATCAAGTCCTCCAAAACAAATGTAATAAAAACCAAAATTGGCAAGGAGAACCTAAACTAAATAGTTTCTGCAAGCAACGGAAACTATCAACAGAATGTACAACCTACAGAATGAGTGAAAATATTTCAAACTATGCATCTAACAAAAGCCTAATATCCAGAATTGATAAGGAATGTAAATGAGTCAAAAGGAAAAAAACAAATAACCCTGTTAAAAAGTGGACAAGGGACATGAATAGATACTTATCAAAAAGAAACCACACAACCAGTCAATACACATATTTTTAAATGCTCAATATCACTGATAATCAGAGAAATGCAAATCAAAACCAAAATAAGATATTATCTCATACCAGTCAGAATGGCTATTATAAAAAAATCAAAAAACTACAAATGTTAGCGAGACTGTAGAAAAAAGGGAATGCTCATACTCTGTAAGCTAGTTTAGCTTTTGTGGAAAGCAGCTTAGAACTTTCTAAAAGAATTAAAAGTAGATTTACCAATCAACCCAGCAATTCCACTACTGAGTACATACCCCCAAAAGCTTACATCATTCTACCAAAACCCACACTCACATGTTTATCACAGCACCATTCACAACAGCAAAAACAAGGAACCAACTTGGTGTTCAACAATGGTGGAGTGGATAAAGAAAATGTGATACATATATACCATGGAATACTATGTAGTCATAAGGAAGAATAAAATTATGCCTTTTGCAACAATGTGGATTCAGCTGTAGGCCATTATTCTAAGTGAACTAACACAGAAATAGAAAACAGAATACCACATATTCTCACTTATAAGTGAGAACTAAACACTGTGTATGCATAGACATAAAGACTGGAACAACAGACACTGGGGACTTAAAGTTGGGAATGATGGAAGAGGGTAAAGGTTGAAAAACTACCCATTGGGTACCATGCACAGCATTTGGAGGATGGGCTTAATAGAAGCCCAAACCTCACCATCAGTACACCCATGCAACAAACCTGCACATGTATCCCTTGAAAATTAAAATTAAAAAAAATTAGAGATGATCAAATGATTAGTTTCTATAGTTTGTGTGCTTAGGGCTGAGATGAGAGGAAGAATAGCAAGAGTTGAAAAAAAAGTCTAGGGCCTTATTTGGGACGTTGTATGCCAAGTTAAAAATTGTTGCCTTTATTTTAATATTTTTGGAGAATTTAACTAAGGAACTAATCTATTTAAATTTATGGTCATGGTTGGTGTATAAAGGATTGGAAGAGAATGAAAAACAAACTGGAAAGTTGATTAGGGTTTATTATTCAAGGTTCTCCAGAGAAACAGACTCAGTAGCATTTGTGTGTATACGCACACACTTACACACACACACACACACACACACACACACACACATATATATGTGTATATATGTATATATATATACACACACACATACACATATGAGGTTAAACAGGTAGGTCCATGAGCCATCCTAGAAAATGTGCCACATAGCACATCGCTAAATATCACCATGGTTATCTTCAAAGTACTCCCTTTGGGAAGCTATGCATCAACACCAGCGTCTCATCCACCTGTCAACACAATTTTGGAACTCTTTTTCTGGAATGGCTATCAGAGCTGTCATTGCATTAACCGTGATGTTCTAAATGTCATCAAATGTCTTCCTTTCAATATTTCCTTTATCTTTTGGTTTAAAAAAAAAGTCGTTGGGGGCCAGATCAGGTGAGTAGGGAGAGTGTTCCAATACAGTTATCTGTAGTGTTGCCAATGTAAGGGCACAATGGCAAGTTTGCTAACTTAATTGTCATACCTCAACCAACAATGGCAATAGTTCTGATGGCCATTCCAGAAAAAGAGTCCCAAAACTGCTTTGATGGGTGTCTAGGTGCTGGTGTCAGTGCGTAGCTTCCCAAGGGGAGTACTTTGAAGGTGACCATAGCGATACTCACCAATGAGGTATGTAGCACTTTTCTAGGATGGCTTATGAACCTAACTGTCAGACCTCATATATATATATATATGTATATGTATATGTATATGTATATGTATATGTATATATATTATATACATATATATATGTATATGTATATGTATATGTATATATATTATATACGTATATATAATTATGTATATGTGTATATAATTTTGTATATATTTATATGTTTGGGAGGGAAGAGAGATTAAGAATTAGCCTCATATGATGATTGCGGTAGCTAACACATCCTCAATCCACAGGGCAGGTGAGCAGATGGAAAAGTCCAGCAAAATTTGTTTTTGCAATCTTGAATCCAAAGACCTCAGTTTTTTCTCTTAAGGTCTTCAACTAATTAGTAAAGATCAATTCATATTACAAAAGATAATATGCTTCAGTCAAAGTCTACTTATTTAAATGTCAATCACATCTTAAAAATACCTTTGCAGTAAGTGCTCGAGTGATGTTTGACCAAACAATTGGGCTTCACAGAATACCTAAGTTCACACATAAAATTAACCATCTCGGGAGTATTATAGTAAAATAAACATAAGAGGTAGTAGTTTGAAATAAAAATGCTGACATTGAAGATGTTGATAAGTGGTATATAAATATTAGACTCAGAATGTGTAAGACTTTGTGATAGGATGTAGGAGTATAGAGGAAGAAAGATTAAAAAATTACTCTCAGGCTTCTGAATCAATATATTAATTGAATGATGATGCCTCTTATTGGAGGAGAGCAAGTTGGGTGTAGAGGCAAAGATGGGGAAAGAGAAATAAATGAGATGGTCATTGGTATAGAGGAAAACTAAGATTCTCAGGGATGAAACAGTCCAGTTCTCTCAAGCATCCTTAGTAGATTGTGAATCTGACCATGGACAAGTCACTCCAAAATGTTATTCCATTCAGACCCTAAGGAGTTCAGGAACACTGTCCCTGCAAAGGAAGTCACCTCTTTTGGCCTGACTGAGAAATTCACAGGTTAGTCAGTGGCATCTCACCCTTTATTTTTCTGGTGACTTGTATATCCATGGCCAGAGTCAGAACACAGACCATAATTTTATGAGTCCACAAAGCCCACACCCAACAGATAACCTTACAGCAAGAAAAATGTCACAGCAATTTTATTTTCTGGTGCCACTTTGTCATTTCCTCTCAGAATGAACTAACTCTAGTTATCACACACATTTCAGGATAAGCTGTTGTTGAAAATGGACATAGTCTTAATGATTTGGAAGGACAGCAACCCCAACTTATAATAAAAAAACTACTTTAACAGAAGGTATCATACTCCCAGACTTTAAACTTTATTATAAAGCTGCAATAACCAAAGCAGCCTGGTATTGGTACAAGAACAGGTACATAGACCGATGGAACAGGATATAGATTCCGGAAGCAAACCCTTAATTTCTCAACCAATTCATCTTCAACAAAGCCTCTACCACCAGTCACTGGGGAGAGAAGAATCTATTCAGTAAATTGTGCTGGGAAAACTGAATGACCACATGCACAACATTAAAACAAGACCCCTACCTATCACCATGCACAAAAATCAACTCTAAATGGATCAAAAACCTAAACATAAAATCTCAAACTGTAAGAATCTTAGAAAACACAGGAGACACCTTTATGGAAATTGGACCTGGCAACCAATTCCTGATCAAAACCCTAAGTTCCCATGCCATAAGAGATAAGATAGACAAATGGGACTTCATCAAACTGACAAGCTTCTACAAAGTCAAAGAAATGATCAAGAGAGCAGAGACATCCCTCAGACTGGGAAAAAATATTTGTCAACTGTGTGTCTGACAAAGGCCTAACATCTAGGCTCTACAAGGAACTCAAATGTGCCACACACACAAAAAAAACCCAAAACAAAACAAACACCCCATTACAAAGTGGGCTAAAGATATGAATAGACACTTCTCAAAAGAAGACATACGAGCAGCCAAAAGATACATGAAAAAATGCTCAGCTTTACTAATCATCAAAGAAATGCAAATTAAAACTACACTGAGATATCACCTAACTCCAGTCAGGATGGCCATCATCAATAACTCAAAAAACAACAGATGCTGGAGAGGACGTGGGGAAAGGGAAACACGTCTACACTATTGGTGGGAGTGTAAACTCATACAACCTCTGTGGAAAACAGTTTGGTGATTCCTAAGAGATCTAAAAATCGATCTTCCATACGACCCTGCAGTTCCCCTACTGGGAATATACCAGGAGGAACTCAAATCACTCTATGAAAAAGATACCTTCACACATATGTTTATTACAGCATTGTTCACAATAACAAAAACATGGAACCAACCATGCTGCCCATCAAAAGAGAACTGGATTTTAAAATGTGGTACATATATATGATGGACTATTATGTAGCCATAAAGAAGGACAAAGTGATGAACTTCACAGCAACTTGGATGGACTTAGAATCTATAATACTGAGTTATCTATCATGGAAACAAGGAACTGAGCATCACATGTTCTCACTCATAAGCAGATCTTGAACAATTATAATACTATAAGAAAAGGATTGACAGTAGTAGGAATCTGCAGGAGGAGGGAGACACACCTCATCAACAAGGGTACCTGCATAATGTATACTTAACCCTGAATTGTGCCCCACATCTTTAAAATAAATTTTAAAAATTTTTTTAAATGTTAAAAACTACTTTTGAAAAATAAATATGAATATGACTTTAAAACAACACAAAGTCTAGCTGATTCTAAACCCGGGGAAGTGAGGACCAGTTGGAGGCCCAAACTTCACCTGCACAAAGTTTACTTGTATACCTAATCCTGACTTGTACCCCACATCTTTATAATAAAATAAAGTTTAAAAATGTAAAAAAATAAAGTGATAAATACAAAAAAAATTTCAGCCATATTTTTATGTGAATCGATTGTTTTCCTTAATTATATATATATATAACTTAATTTTATTAAAGATAACTAATTATGGATCTCTTATTTACTATTTGATATCTGAAATTTTACTTCCTGCATATGCTAAAAATCTCCACATTGCCTAATTATAGAAGGACAGATATATTTCAACCACACTCAACTTTGTTTTATTATTATATCTATGGGATGTTATTTTATCAAATCCTATAAAAACAGTCATCACTAAATTAATATTTTTCTACCAAGCTCTCTCTTCAGAGCCCCCTTAATCTCCTTATTCCTGAGACTATAGATGAGAGGGTTCAACATGGGAATCACCACCATGTAGAACACAGACACCACCTTGTTTTGGTCCGTTGAGTTGCTGGAACTGGGCATCACATAAATGAATGTAATGGTCCCATAGAACAAGGTGACCACAGTGAGGTGGGAGGTGCAGGTGGAGAAGGCCTTGTGCCGCCCCTCGGTGGAGCGCATCTTCAGGATGGTGATGAGGATGGAGATGTAGGAAATGGCTATGACAAACACAGTGGCCACAACAATAGAGCCAGCAGAAAATGAGGAAACAACTGTGAGGACACTGGCATCAGAACAGGAAAGTTCAATTAAAGGAGCAAAATCACAGAAAAAATGATTGATTTGATTTGGTCCACAGAAGAATAAGGAAAAGAACAATATAGTATAGGACATCCCATTGAGAAAACCAGCTATGTGAGCAACCACAAGTAACTGGACACAGAGTTGTGTGGTCATTTTGGTTGAATAAAGCAGCGGGTTGCAGATTGCCACAAAGCGGTCATATGCCATGATGGCCAAAATGAAGCATTCAACTGTTGCAAAGAAAGCACCTGAACTCAGCTGGATAGCACATCCAAGGTAGGAGATTGCGTTTCTCTCCACCAGAAAGTTTACAAGCATGTTGGGTGTGACAGAAGAGGAATAGCCCATGTCAACAAAAGCCAATTGGCTCAGTAAAAAGTACATAGGATGATGGAGCTGAGAAGAAATTCTGATAAGAATGATTGTGCTGAGATTGCCAAATATAGTCACTAGGTAGATGCATAGGATAATAAAGAAGAAGATGACTTGAAGAATTGGATCATCTGTTAAGCCTAATAAAATGAACTCTGTCACAGCAGTGTGGTTCCCATCCTCCAAGAAATCCATGAGACAATGTAGCTGCTCCAAAACAAACCTGTGATGAAAACAATACATTGAAGTAGATAAAATTTGATGGTTTCAGTTTCATTAACATATACATGGTAGTTAATGTGAATAAATATATAATTCAAGGAAAGTTTGGACTAAAAAGTATGCAAGAATTTTTCATATTTCTAACTAAAATATTGTTATAGTAGTAGTATATAGTAGTTTGAAATATCAATGTTATATAGTAGTTTGAAATATCAAACTATGTAAAATGTCATATGATTAATATTCAAAACTCCATCATAAGACATTTTGAAACAAATTAAACTATTTCCTAATAATTTAGGAATGAGAATGTGAGAAGGGAGAATGTGCTCTAATTGGAGTATTATAGAATGAAACAATATTATCGTGGATATAATAAACAGTTCAATAATATTTCAGTCCAAAAATTTACAAAGTTTACCCGGGTTTCCCTAGGAAGTGGCCAGCTTGACCTTCATCTCCAAGTTTTCTGGCTCTATTATCTTTGACTTTGTCCAAAGTGTCAGGTTGCTTGTGATTCCAAAGCATTCAGACCGTGAACAAAGTAGATCTTTCCAAAAGATAATTTACTTTTAAATTTTAGTAGGTCCCCAAATAATCTCATAGTTAGTGAATGTATTAGCATGGTGATTGAGTGTCAAGTTTATATAGTGTTAAAAGACCAGGTGAGTTCCTGGAACTTAAAAGATCAAAAAGAAATTCTGGCAAATTGTATTATGCAAAACTAATTGAATTCAGCTAAACTGAACTACTTGCTAGCTGACTGCAAAATTACATCTGCCTTGTTTCTCAACTATAACTTGTGAGTTCACATACAACTTAAGAGAATAAAGTGTTCTCAAGTGGTAAATGAAAGTTAGTGTGTCAGATTTACTCATGAATGTCAAAATCTTACCTTTTGAAATAATAATTCATTCATCTTACAATTTATAAATCCAAAGTTCTTGTTATTATATAGCAGTCAAGTTATATTATTTTTTGCCTTTAGGGATAAATCCCTAAAGATTCTAGAGCTTCAAATGTGAATTCACAAGCACCGGGATCATTAACACATTCTTGAGTGAATATTGAGCAGTTCAATTCACACAAACACAACTCATCTTTAATGCCTTTGTCAATTCTCAAATGATCAATTTGTTTTTAATTTTAGCTAGGCTTTGGTTCACTTTCATTTGATAACTGTTGGGAGTATAATATAATAAATTATCTCATAACTAAATATTAGTTCTCAGTTTATTTTCATTTTTTTTTAGTCAGAGTCTCACTCTGTCATCCAGGCTGGAGTGACTCACTGCAGCCTCAACTTGCTGAGCTCAGGCAATCGTGCCTCAGTATCCCCAAGTGCTGGGATTATAGGCATGAGCTACTGCACCCATCCATAACTTGACTTTAATACTTCAGGTTAAAGAATACTAAGTTGAAAAATATAAAATGGTAAACTTAGTTAAAATGGCTCATAAAAGATAAATACATTTTTATCTTATAAATATTTTATAGTGTTAGCTGTAATATACTTCATTAGGTGCCTTTTGAAATATGGAGTAGAAATGTCATATAAAGTTGTATTTTATTTATTTATTTTTTTATATTAATCAATATTTTTTATTATGGTTTTGTGGGGTACAGTTAAGGGTTAGGTGTACAATTACGTTTCATTCAGGCACCCTGTTGATAAGAGGTGTTTTCCCATCCCCAGACAGATGTTTGCTACTGTTAATCCCATCCCCCGCCCACCCCATAGTTTCTGAGTACCGTCAGTCATTTTCTTATAGTATTACATTGGATGTTCAAGGTCTATTATATGAGTGAGAATATGTGATACTCGGATCTTTGTTTCTGTGAAAGGTCACTCAGTATTATAGACTCTAGTTCCATCCAGGTTGCTGCGAAATTCATGATTTTGTTCTTTTTTATGGCTGTGTAGTATTCCATCGTGTATATGTACCACATTTTTTTAATCCAGTCCTCTTTTGATGGGCAGCATGGTTGTTTCCAGGTTCTTGCTATTGTGAACAATGCTGCGATAAACATACGTGTGCAGGTATCTTTTTTATAGAGTGATTTGAGTTCTTCAGGGTATATTCCCAGTAGGGGGATTGCGGGATCATATGGAAGGTCGATTTTTAGAGCTTTTAGGAATCGCCACATGCTTTCCACAGAGGTTGCACTAGTTTACACTCCCACCAACAGTGTAGAAGTGTTCCCTTTTCACCACACCCTCTCCAGCAGCTGTTATTTTTTGAGTTGTTGATAATTGCCATTCTGACTGGAGTTAGGTGGTATCTCAGTGTGGTTTTGATTTGCATCTCCCTGATGATTAGTGAGGTTGAGCATTTCTTCATGTGTTTGTTGGCTGG
>NW_007253778.1:1950-57531 GCF_000164805.1 Carlito syrichta | reverse complement strand
TGGGGTTGTTTGTTTTCTTCTTTTCAGTACGTTTCAGTTCCTTGTAGATCCAGGATGTTAAGCCTTTGTCAGACCTAGAGTTGGCAAAGACTTTTTCCCAGTCTGTAGGCTGTCTCCCTGCTCTCTTGTTGGTTTCTTTGGCTTTGCAGAAGCTTGTCAGTTTAATAAGGTCCCATTTGTCTATCTTCTCTCTTATGACCTGTGGGTTTCGGGTTTTGTACAGGAATTGGATGCCAGTTCCGATTTCCATGAGGGTATTTCCTTCCTTTTCTAAGGTTCTTATGGTTTGAGGTTTTATATTTAGGTCTCTGATCCATTTGGAATAAAAGATGCTGGACCCTGCCAAAGGAGGGAGGGAGGGATAAGGGCACATAACAGACAGAGAAATTCACAAGACACTCAGAGACAACCCAACCTCTTCTCCTCTTGGCACTATTTGCCAAAACTAGAGGCTAGGAATGCAGTCTAGAACTGTGTGTGCCCACAAAACTCATCCCCAGCAGATTTAAGGAAGAAGATTGTCTCCATCAATTTTACTGTCTGGGCCCACTTTGTCATTTCCTCTCAGAATGTACTCAGTCATAACTATAGTTATCAGGTTTATCTCAGGATGAACTGAAAATGCACAGTGTCTAAGGCTTTCAAGGTATAATAATATTAATTTATGGTAGAGAACAACTCTTGAAAAATATGAATAAAATTTTTAAAGACTTTTAGCAGACTGTTTTTCATGCAAAACAATTTGCGTTCTCAATTCTAAATTTAATTTAATCTTATTAAAGACCATGCACAGTGAGCCTCTGATTTACTATTTGATACCTAAAAATCCACCCTCCTGAGTGAGACTAAAAAGTTTCATGCTTAGCTAATGCAATATGGACAGATATATTTTACTCGCAGACTCTAAATGTTCTTTTATTATTATATTATATTGATGAGTTGCTAATATATCAAATTCTTCAAAATAGTTTCATTAAGAAAATATTTTCCTACCAAGCTTTGTTTTCAGAGCTGCTTTTATCTCTTTGTTCCTGAGACTATAGATGAGAGGGTTCAACATGGGAATCACCACTGTATAGAACACAGACACCACCTTATTCTGGTCAGTTGAGTAACTGGTCTTGGGCATCACATAAATAAACGTAATGGTCCCATAGAATAGAGTGACTGCAGTGAGGTGGGAAGTGCAGGTGGAGAAGGCCTTGTGGCGCCCCTCGGTGGAGTGCATCTTCAGGATGGTGATAAGGATGGAGACGTAGGAGACGGCTATGACAAACACAGTGACCACAATGATAGATCCAGAAGAGATAGCTGGAACTATTTCAGCAGTAAAATCATGAGAACAAGAAAGCTTCAAAAGTGGTGAATAGCCACAGAAAAAGTGATTGACTTTATTTTGCCCACAGAAGGACAGACTTAATAAGCAGCCAATGAATGTCCAAGCATTTACACATCCACCTAGGTACGACATCACCACTAAAAAGATGCAGATTCTGGGGGACATGTGTGTGGAGTCGAGCAAGGGCAAGCAGATGGCCACATAGTGATCACAGGCCATGGCAGCTAGCAGGAAGTACTCGGTAGTCCCAAACATCACAACAGAACAGAGCCGGGCCGCCCAGCCAGCAACAGGAAGAGAGGTTCCCTTCTTAAGGAAGCCCATGAGCATGACAGGTGTGACTGATGAGGAATATCCAATGTCTACAAAGGCCAAATGGCAGAGGAAAATGTACATGGGTGTATGTAGAGAAGGACTTCCTCTAATTAACATGATTATGCTGACATTACCCATTAAGGTAACAACATAGATTCCTAGAAATACAATGAATAAAATGGCACAAACTGTATAATTCTCTGTTAATCCCAAAATAATGAACTTTGTCACAGTTGTGTAGTTTCCAGTCCCCATCTATATTGGGAATGATGTCCACTGAAAGAAAAACAAATGAATGTTAAAACTGAATTAAAAAGTATAATTTGCATACTTATTTTTACAGTAAATGTATGTATACTATGTATAATAAAGTTGTAGCAGTGTAGGCACTCATGTCGACATTTGAGGGGAAAATGTTTTTACACATAATATCTCATGCAAGACTTGCAAATATAAAGGTTTATTAATGTAAAGTCAGGAATACTCAGAAAAAAGTTTTGTTTTTCTTTTAAACTCAATACACTCAACTCATATCATGTGATCAATTTAGGTATTCAATGAGCACATCCCAGAGACAGCTACTAGATTATATGAAGAACTCAGTAACTGAATCTGCTTAGACCAAAGACATGATCGAAGGGAGGAAAAGGTGAGTAGCTCAACAGCAGTCTATGAGTACTGACCCAAAGGTCTCACAGTTGGCAGAAAGTACAACAAATATCCAGGATGTTTAGACAGAAAAAAGAAAGCGAGTAACATGCTCAAGTCATAAACAAGTAGACAGAAAAATGGGTTTTTCAGGAGTAAGCTATTTATGATAATGAGCCAATTAGGGGAAGGCATACTGATCAGGTTACTCCTGGAAGGCTCCACAGATGCCTGAGACTCTGCACAAGTTTGGACTGGGTTGCTAACAGAAGGTTCCAGCCTTTTACGAGGAGGTTCTAGCCTCATACAAGGTTTCAGCCCGCTACAAAATTCCAGCCTCCTTCAGATTGGACTGGATCCCACAAATATCCACCCCCATCTGAATAGCCCCTGCCTGATAAAAACTAAATCTGTAGGTCTGCTTTTAGAAAGTCCTTCCCCATACCAACTTCCTACAGAAAAAAAGAAAAAACATGAAAAAGCAAGAAAAAGCAAGAAAAGCATGAAAGCTCTCTCATAGAGTCACAGGATGCCAAGTTTCAAAAGGTTCTAGAAATAATCCATTTCATTTTCCCAATTTTACAAAGTTATAAACTGAGATCTAGAAAAGTAGCTAATTTTAGATCAAATGACTTTCTGGTAACTGAGCTGAGATGAAAAATCATATTTCTGGACTACTAATTCATTACCATCTTTATATCACATAAATATTTTCTATAATTTATAAAGAAGAATATAGAATACCAGTAGGTGTACTTGGCTCATTATATGTTAAAAAATGTTTTTAGATTATGT
Organism: Carlito syrichta; assembly: GCF_000164805.1. NCBI lineage: Eukaryota > Metazoa > Chordata > Mammalia > Primates > Tarsiidae > Carlito > Carlito syrichta. The sequence goes on along the minus strand of NW_007253778.1, from coordinate 54,434 downwards.
TAATATGTAAATAATACATATACTCTTGAAAAGGTGAATTTGCGATACAGGAATTAATATAAAGATGTAGCTGCAGGATAATAATTCTATGAGTTAGGTGCTAAGAATCTCATTAAGTGCTCATAACTTAGAAAACTGATATATCCCTTGTTTTCAGAAGAACAGTTAAAAGTGCTTGATAGATGAGGAACAAGATTTAACTAGGATTTTCTTTTAGCAAAGCAACAGAAAGGATATATATATATATATATATATATATATATATATAATTTGAGGGTACAAGAAAAATAGAGAGTCAAATAACCATTACATTCAAGCTAGGCAAAGATGAACTGAGTACCTGAGATGGGTAATAAAACATTCCATTCCAGATTTCCAAGAATTGAAGATTTGCTGTACTTTACTGGGGAAAATGAGCTGGAAAGATAAGGCTTGGTGGTAGTTACAGTTTGGGTGCTTAAAAATGAGATTATGGAAAAGCTATAGTTACAGGCAAATGATAGCATCAAAACTCTAAGAACGGGAGGTACTGGTTTTGGTAGGAAGGAAAACAAGATCTTTGGAGAAAATGTCAAGAAACAGGATCTTCTATGTAGAGACATTAAAACAAACAATCAGGAATTGTGACAGAAATAATGAAAGAGAGCAAGAGAGTAAGCCAGAGCCCCAAATCTTCCAAAAATGAGGAGACATGATGCTAGTCAATTGATGATTGCAAAAGGAGGAGGCGGGATAAGGAGGATTGGTTAGTACAATCTGATGGTGTACAACTCAACTATGCATGTTCGTAGGTAGTAGGAGAAAGAATGTCTTTAAGCAACAATGGGGGAAAGGGAAGACTTTATTTACCATCAGGCCTAGGGTTAAAAATGATAAGAGAAAAAAACATTCATCAGTTGAGAAGGCTGCAGAGATGATATTGTCCTCAAGCAAGTATCTGTTGAAAGGACAATGAAGGTAACTAAATGTTCAAAACAGATTTTGTTAATAACTGTCAGTAACAAAAGGCACAGAGAAAATACGTCAATAGTTAAAAAGATATAGACTTGGAATCTCTTGATTCAATAGAAGGTAAGTATACTTGAAAATAATCTTTCTTAGATCGAGTTGAATGGAGATGACATTCAAAGAGACAGTAAAGAAGATAACACAGCAAAAATATCGAACATATATTATTATGTTACAATTAATGACTGAATGAGCAGAAGGCAAAAATGAGCTAACCCACAATTGTAAGGATTGTGGGGAAAAGGTAATGGGCAAGCAACTCTGCTAACAGTGAGTTTTGAGGCAATCCCAGCATCCCATCCAGGAAAAGATCATCCCTATTAGAGAATTAAAATCCAGTGAGGAAAACTAGTAGGTAAAATCAAAGGACCAAAGATCCTGGAATTTTAAAAATAATTTATCCTGGTAATAGTCATTTCTATCAACTACTATTACACCTCGTATATGTTCAAAATTGTCAGAGGTAGTCTTGGTTAATATTTATGGAGCATACATCCTGAATATGACAGAGTTTGTCAAGACTTATGACCTCTACCTATGTCTGTTATTTCATATAAGATTGCAAAGAAAATGGTTAGAATTATAGAACATCTTACTAAGACAGGGAAGAATGAAAATGAACAGATATCATCCAAAATGTTTAATTAAGCTGAACATGAGAGTGATAAGAGAAAGTTTCCAAAATGAGAAATTGTTTTTATGAAGAACAAAAAAACTCATAAAAAAATATAAATTGTGAGTATCATTGATCATAAATATGAGAAAATATTTGAAAATATATATTTAAATCTGTATTTGTAAGATCTAGTGACTTAATGAAAAAGTAGGCTTTATTGTGGATTATAACATAAAAAGACAAACATGCATCAAAGAACATCAGCAAGATTGGGAAGAATGTTGCAACGGCTGCTAAAAAATAGGATAGTTGAATAGCATTCTGTGTTAATTTGATGAGAATGAGTGAAGAGAATCAGAAGACACAAGGGTCTTAAAGTGGATGAAGGAACATAAGGAGTTTATCTTGGGCAAGAACTCATGAGGAAAATTGACATATATCTTTTAATTTTTACTACTCCAGTCTCAATTTTTAGAAATCTGAGGATACTCAAAATAACAGTTCACCAGATGCCCAACAGTGGTGGAATGGATAAAGAAAATGTGGTATACACACTATAGAATACTACACAACTGTAAAAAAAGAATGAAATCATGTTCTTTGCAGCAACATGGGTGCAACTGGAGACCATCATTCCAAGTGAATTATCACAAAAACAAAACTGAATACCACCTGTTCTCACTCACTAGTACTAAACACCGGACACACATGGGCACAAGGGTGGGAACAACAGACACTGGGCACTGCTAAAGGAGGGAGGGAAAGATATGGGATAAAAAAAAAAATAACTGTTCAGTACATGGAAGAACTATCAGGCAATCATAACAAGCAATCATAATGATTTCAAGACAGTTGAAATAAGCTGTCTTTGAATTGGTGAGAGGATTATAAAATAGGTTTGGGCATTACAGGTCTGCCTGAGTTAATGTGACTCTGTAACATTTTAGAATAAAATCAATGTTGATGTACTAAGATTTAGCATAGTAAATTAACCCACTATATTCTACACTCTGCACAGCCATATGAAGAGGACGTTTTGAAGCTCTCAACCGAATGCTTTCACTCTGAAGTCTGTACTTTGCTCCTATGTATTAAATATCCAATGGATGCCCGCAAGAGAATTAAGAAAGAAAGACATGAAAAAGTGTTATAAAAATAAGTGGAGAAGAATGAGTGGAGCAAAGGAAGATGAAAAGTCAATCATTTATCATTTAAAGGGAGGAAAAAAAGGTTACTATAACTGAGAAAATGAGAAATTTCTAGTCACATGCCACTTTAATTCTATTTTAGTCAATAATATCCTCTTTGACTGGAAGAAAATTAGAATCATTTAATGTTTTCCTGTATCGTTTAATATAAAGTTTATTTACTCTTAGAAACTCTTATTCTTTATCGCATTATTGCTCTTTTACAATAATAATCACAAAATGCCCATAATTCTGCTTTATAAAGAATAACCAGAAATAAAGAATATTTTTCCTTAAAGAATTCTGTTTCCAGCATACTGAACAAACTTTCTCCATCTCTCTGTCTCTATCTCTCTCTCACACACACAAACACACTTGCACACATGTGCGCACACACACACACATGCATGAACACTACCATTGACAGTCATATGTTCATTCTGCCACACTCTTGCACTTTTATTCAGAACTAAGATGCTTGAATAATTTTATGTGTGAATTAACTGAACAATAGTATGCCATGTTATGAACATCATGCAATTACATGTCGGAACTTCACTAGATCCCTTATCTTTGTACAGAAGGTAGGGACTTTATTAAGTGGCATGGACTCAAGACTTAATGAAAGTTTAAAATTTAAGAAAAATATAGATATATGACACAAATTCAGATTCAGTTATGACTTGGAAGCAATGTGTTGGACAGAAATGCCATGAGCTTTAGAGCCATGCAGGCCTGGGATTAGATTTAGCTTTGTCACTGACATTCTATGGACTCTTGGACAATTTACATAAACTTTTCAACACTTCATTACTTTATTTGTTTAAACAACATTTCACAGGATTATTGTGTTGAATAAGATGAGTTGCATGAGAATACCAAGCACTGATGTTAGAAATAAATGAATATTCAATACATGATTTTCCTAAAAATAATTATACCTTAACTTAATAATACAAAAATGAGAAACTAGCATTCCTGTGTCATTATAAAAGGAAAACTATTACCTGCAGATGATTGTACCTCAACAATAATGACAAATTTCAAATAATTGCCACTGTACGGTAAGGCTATATTTATGAGATTTGGGGTCTTTTGGGATATAATCCTTTGAGCATATTCCTTGCTTGTAAAAATTCCACTGAAAATTCAACAGGACAAAAAAAATTACAGATCTACATGCTCATAAAAATATGCCTTGCCTAAGAACAATTATACATTTATCTTTTGTGTACATTAGAATTTTTTTAATAAAATATTTTGATGAACTGCTAAAAACATTTGAAATATATTGGGATTTATAAAAATAAAAAAGTATACAGTGTACAAGATAGAATTTCAATTCAAAATAAAAGATCTTTCTGGGGAAAAAAGTGCTTATGGCCTGTATATTTCTAGATGATACCACCTATATTTTTTAATTAAACCTTTTAGTTTTAGATCATCATAGATTCATATGCAGTTGTAAGAAATAATAATGCAGAGATTCCATATACCTTTTACTCTGCTTCTTCCAAAGAAAAGGTATAGTACAATATCACAGCCAGGATACTGACAGTAATACAGTCAAGATATAGAACATTTCCAACACTATAAGAACCTCTTATGTTACTCTTCTATAGCTATAACAACGTCTTTTTTTTTTCTTGCATCAGAGCTCACTCTGTCGCCCAGGCTGGAGTGCAGTGGCATGCTCACAGCCACCACAGCCTCGATCTACTGGGCTCAGACGATCCTTCTGCCTCCCTTCCAAGTAGGTGGAACTACAGGTGGACACCACCATGCCCAGCTAATTTTTGATTTATTGTAGAGACGAGGTCTCACCGAGTTGCCCAGGCTGGTTCCGAACCCCTGGGCTCGCAATCCTCTCGGCCTCCCAAAGTGCGGGATTACAGGCTTGAGTAACCACGCCCAGCCTAGCCATAACAACTTCTGTCCCATTCTCATCCTCTCCTTAACTTTAGGCATCCCCTAATATGTTCTCCACTTCTACAGTTTTATCATTTTAAGAATTATAATATGTAATATTCCTCCTATCTTGAGTAATTTTCTTTGTTCTGAAGTCTACACTATATGATATCAATATAACTTTTCCTTTGATTGTTTGTGTACTATTTTTTATTCTTTTACTTTCAACTTGCTCTGTGTTTTATTATGTACATTTTGTTCTGACATGCATTTGTTCACCAAATCTCTCAATTCTGTCTAATATGTTATTATAACCATTCTTTGAGTATTTCATTACATAACGTATTTTCATTCAAGTCTATCTTTGATTATTTTTCAGATTTCCATTGTCTTTTGTTTATAGCCTCCAGGTTTCAGCTGAAATTTTTTAAATTGTTTTTTATGTCTGTCAATATTGTTTTAGGTTTCTATTTCTGTGCCACAAATTACCACAAACAGTTCAAAACAACACATTTATTATCTTACAGTCTATCTGGGTCAGGAATCTAAACTTAGCTGTGTCTTCTGCAAGTCGGCAATTAAGGTATTGCCTGGGGCCGAGGTCTCATCCAAACATTTGATTAATGAAAGATGCAACTCAAGTTGTTGCAGAATTTTTTGCTGTGCTGTTGTAGAATGAGTACCTCATTTTCTCACTTGCTATTGGACAGAGACATTGCAAGGTTGTTAGTTTGAGCCTTTTCTAATTTCTAGTCCTATAGATGGCCATGTTTGGGAACAAGGTAGACATTACAATTTTACAATATAATCATTTGTACATAATTATATATGTATATATGCAATCACATACTTTCCAACACCATATTTTATATGACCAGGAGCAAGCCAGAGTTCCCATCTACACTCAAGAGATCACACAAAAGCATGAACACTTGGATGTAGAGATCATATGGACCACATTAAGAGTCTATCTGCTACAAATACATTGTGTAGTCATTTTTAAATCTGTTGGATAATTTAAATATCCACAGCTTCTTGAGTCTGTTTTTATTTTTTCTTATTTCTATTACTCCTTGTCATGTTGTCTTGTTTTCTCTTATATCTGGTTTCTTTAATTGTGTGTCAGATAATAAATTTTGTTTTTAAGATCCTTTTGGAATTCAGAAGTGTGATGACTGGGTGCTCACATGCGTGTGTGAGATGTGACACCCTCACACCTTGTTGTAATGCTGGCACATTACTTACCCGACATGAAAACAAGGAAAGAAAAACATTTGATCTTAAAATTGTTGAAAGACGTAATCTAAAGCTGATGATGATGTTATTTGCCTGCAGAAAGAATTTTCTTTTACTTCTGCTCATCATTTTGGGGTAGTAGCAACTTGGAAATACTTTTTAATCCATTTTTATCAACTGAAATTATTCTGAACTAGTCCATGGGTAACCGACTTACTGGTTTACATTTACTCCTAGTGTTTAGTTCTTTATCTTAATCCATTACATAAAGGATTTACAGTATCCCCTATCTTTGTGGGCCAAGAAGTCAATTTTCTCCTAAATAAGACTGTCAAAACCATTAATAAGCCTTTCAGCCACTTCTTATTAAATCAGTTAAATTCACAAAGACATTTAATTCTAAACAAGAAGGATGAAAAAGATTATGATTATATAATTTTAAAATAAAGTGCATATTTTTACAATTGTTTCCAAGACTAATAATGCTCAATATGAGTTTTTAAAAACAAGTCGATTTTCCAATTATCAGTGAGAGCATAAACTGGTAAGTCTTTTTGAAGGGCAACCTTGAAATATGTATTGAGCCAAAAATAATTTAGAATTCTATTTCTTTGAAATTTATTCTAATGCAGTTATCAAAGGTAATACATGTTCTAGGATTCTACTTCATCATTTCTTCATTTTTCAAATATTTGTTGAATACCTACTAAGTCTCAGGCACTGTGCTAAACACTAGGAATAAAAGGACAAGCACGACAAGAATAATCCTTGCATTCATGAAAGTTATATTCTGGTACTAGAAAATGACAAAAAATAAAAGTAGAAGCAAGACAAAATTCAACTATACATCACATTTGATAATGGTTGATTAGACAACTTAGACCAATTATCCCACTGAGAACTGCTAGAATCTGGTCAAAATAAAAAAATAAAAAAAATTTCTTGTGGGCATCAGATAACTAAAAAGGTAGTGAATTATTATCAGGGTGAGATCTAGTCAAAGAAAAACCAAAAAGATGAGCCTAATATTTGGGACCGCTTTTGCCTGAGGAATTTTCAACTTCTCAAAAAGAGTTAGCTGGAAACTCTCATTAGTGATTTTTGACAGTTTTGTCAGGCTGTGAGGATAAGACAGCAAAACAAGAAATAGCAGAAACACAAGACCAACCCGAATGGCTCCAGATATTGGAATAATCAGAGCTTTAATTAACTATACTTAATAAATCAAGAGATTTTAAAAATTAAAATTTTAACAAAAGCTAGAAGTTATATAAATGGAAAATACAGATTTTTAAAACTAAAAAAGCTATCCTATGGAAATACATAATAAAATTAAGAACTTAACAGATGGCTTTGAAAACATATTAGACACAGTTTTTTCCTTTTTTTTTTTTCTTTTAAAGATACAGAGTACAATTCAGGGTTAAGTACACAAATATTCATTACACAGGTACCGTTCTTGAGGAGGTGTGCCTCTCCCTCCCCGGTCAATTTCCCACTACTGCCAATCTCTTTCTTATGGTATTATGATAATTGTTCAAGGTCCAATTATGAGTGAGAACATATGGTACTCTGTTCTTTGTTGTGTGATAGATCATTGAGTATGATAGACTCTAAATCCATCCAAGTTGCTACAAAGTCTATATGTTTGTCCCTCTTTACGGCTGCATGATATTCCACTGTGTATATGTACCACATTTTCTTAATCCTGTTCAGCTTTGATGGCTATCATAGTTGGTTCCATGTTTTTGCTATTGTGAATAGAGCTGCAACAATCATACATGTGCAGGTATCTTTTTTGTAGACTGATTTGAGTTCCTCCAGGTATATTCCAAGTAGGGGAATTGTTGGGTCATATGGAAGGTCAGTTTCTAGTTCTTTCAGAAATCGCCACACTGTCTTCCAAAGAGGTTGCACTAGTTTGCATTCCCATCAGCAGTGTAGAGTGTTCCTTTTTCTCAGCATCCTCACCAGCATCTGTTGTTTGTTTTATTAATGATGGCCATTCTCACTGGGGTTAGGTGGTATCTCAATGTGGTTTTGATTTGCATTTCTCTAATGATGAGTGAGGCTGAGCACTTTTTCATGTGTCTGTGTGTCTGTTGGCTGCCTGCATATCTTATTTTAAGAAGTGTCTATTCATGTCTTTTGCCCACTTTTAAATGGGGCTGTTTGTTTTTTTCCTTTCAGTGCATTTGTGTTCCTTATAGATCCTAGATGCTAAGCCTTTGTCAGATGTACAGTTGGCAAATATTTTTTCCCACTCTCTTAATGGGTTCTTTTGACTTACAGAAACTTGTCAGTTTGATGAGATCCCACTTGCCTGTCTTACCTCTTATGGTATGCGCATTTGAGGTTTTGATCAGGAATTGGTTGCCAGTTCCAATTTCCATAATGGTGTCTACTGCATTTTCTAAGATTCTTATAGTGTGAGGTTTTACATTTAGATCTTGAACCATTTAGAGTTAATTTTTGTGTATGGTAATAGGTAGGGATCCTGTTTCAATCTTCCGCATGTGATCAGCCAGTTTTCCCAGCACCGTTTACTCAATAGGTTCTCCTGTCCCCAGTGGTTGTTGATGGAGGTTTTGTCAAAGGTGAATTGGTTGAGAAATTGAGGCTTTGCTTCCGGAATCTTTATCCTGTTCCATTGGCCTCTAAGCCTGTCCTTGTACCACTACCAGACTGTTTGATTATTGTAGCCTTATAGTAAAGTTTAAAGTCTGGAAGTGTGATATCTCCTACTTGGTTTCTTTTGCTAAGAATTGTTTTGGCTATTCATGGTCATTTATGTTTTCATATCAATTTCTGTATTGTCATTTCCAGGTCTAAGAAGAATGATATTGGTAATTTAATGGCTTTTGCATTGAATCTGTAGATTTCCTTTGGTAGGATGGACATCTTAACAATGTTGATTCTTCCTATCCATGAGCATGGAATATTTTTCCATTTGTTTGTGTCTTCTTGGATATCTTTGAACATTGTTTTGTAGTTCTCATTGCAAAGGTCTTTCACTTCTCTGGTTAGGAAGATGCCAAGGTATTTCAATTATTTTTGTGGCTATTGTGAATGAGATTGTGTTTTTTATTTGGTTCTCCACCTGCTTGTTGTTGGCATATAAGAATGCAACTGTCTTTTGCACATTTATTTTGTACCCCAAGACTTTGCCAACATCTTTTATCAGTTCAAGCAGGTTTTTGATAGATTCTCTAGGATTTTTGAGGTATAGGATCATGTAATCAGCAACGAGGGATAACTTCACTTCTTCTTTGCCTATTATGATATACCTGATTTCCTTCTCTTGTTTAATTGCTCTAGCTAGGATTTTTAACACAGTGTTGAACAAGAGGGGTGAGAGTGGGCAGCCTTGTCTTGTTCCAGTTTTCAGGGAAAATGTTTCCAGTTTTTGTTTATGCTAGCTGTGGGTTTATCATAGATGGCACTTACTATTTTGAGGTATGTTCCTTCTATACCTAGATGTTTGAGGGTTTTTATCAAGAAGAGATGCTGGATTTTATCAAAAGCTTTTTCTGCATCTAATGACATAGTCATATGTTCTTGTTTTTACATCTGTTGATGTATTTAATTACATTTATGGTCTTGAAGATGCTGAACCAGCCCTGCATCCTGGGGATGAAGTCTACTTGGTCATGGTGGATGATTTTTGAGATGTGTTTTTGGATCCAATTTGCTAGAATCTTGTTGAAGATTTTTGCATCTATGCTCATAAGGGATATTGGCCTGTAGTTCTCTTTTTTTGATGAATCTTTACCTGGTTTAATGTATTGGTGTGATGTTAGACACAGTTGAAGAGAGAATTTGTAAACTGGAAAATAGGTCAGAACAAAATGTCCATAATAAGCACTGAGAGGCAAAAAGTGGAAAAAAATGCAGAAAAAATAGACAAGTAATTTAAAGTATACAATAAGAAAGCCAAACATGCATTTACTTTGATTCCCAGAGTAGAGCCTTATGGAGTTGTAACTGATGGGGTTCTAAGTACATGATCAGTTAACACAGTCTTATTTAATTTAGACAGACTGGTTGAGACTAAACGATAGTGACTATCAAACTAATATGAAATGAGAATATTTGGGATTCTTATTGTACATGGTTTTAAACAGTTAACTAAATATCACCTGTGGTCACCTAAAATAAAGTACCCACTGAAGGCAATCTTTTGGTGACACTATGCACTAGATAAGGATGAAAAGCATTGGAAAATGATTAGCTATGGTGTTGGATTATCTTTTCTGATTATTCTGAAAATCTCAAAGAGAATGTCTGGTTTATATTTGTATATTCTCTAAGTAATGGAGTGGAAACCAAGAATCATCAATGACTAAGATACCCAAAATTCTTCATACAAATACTTATCTGTCAGTTGTTATATTACAACAGTTGAATTCAGTCTCCATAGGTCTGTAAGGTGAAAGCTCAAATGTTGATTAGGAAATAAATGAAATGGAAATATAGTAGGTTTGGATAAATCAAAATACTCTGAACCTCAAACTCTCCTTAAGCCTGACTTGCCAACCAAAGCAGTACCTCTTTGCCTATATAATAGGGCTGTTACCGCCTTGCTTCAGCACCTTTTAATGACCTCAACTGAGAAAAATTAAAATACCCATCTCCTTAATTATTATAGAACTTAGTAAAGAAAAGCAATCTCTTAAAACATAAAAACATATTGTCTTGTTTTATCAGATTGCTTTTCCTTACTAAGTTCTATAATAATTAAGGAGATGGGTATTTTCATTTTTTTCTAAGTAATATAGAAAGTATGTTTTACCCTTGTACATTTGCAAATTAAATACTTGAGGGAAGACCACAGATTATATACAATAGAAAATGCAAAAGCAGTGTGAAATGTGCAAAAAAAATGAATTTCAAATTGGGCTTAAAAGTAGGTACATGGACTAAAACAAAAACTTCTTATTCTTATGCTTCTGAATAAATAGTTCTGAAGAGAAAATGACTAGAAATAATTATAGAGCCTAGATGTCACAATAACTTTGAAGCATGCATTAGTTAATTAATCCTATGGTTCTAAGAATTCAGTTTGTCAATAAAGGACATTTTCACATAAGGTCATATTGAAAAGAGCAGAAAAGAAAAGGACATGAGAGTGTAGTATGGCAATGAATATTCTGCCAACTCTTTAAACAAGTCAGTGAGGGAGGAGAGCACACCTGGAGTACCAGTCAAATAACAGCATCTTTTTTTTCAAAACATTGAAGTAATTCTAATTTTAATTTATCAAATTTTTTATAATGCCATGGCTCATGCCAACCACTATTCTCGTTTTACATTTAGATGCATAACTTTCCAAATAGTGATTTTATATATATAAATAAATACATATTGGTAGCTACATATAAGAATATATATATTTTTTAATTTTTTGTTTTGAAGATGTGGGGTACAATTCAGAGTTAGGTATACAAATGTTCATTATGTAGGTACTCTTATTGATGAGGTGTGCCCCCCTTCCCTGGCAGTTTCCCACTACTACCAATCCCACCTCCCAAATAACAGCATTTTATCATTCATTCATCTTATCTTCATGCTTTAAATCATATGAAGAAGTCCAGAGTGCCTTATGCCTCTTATATTTTAAAATCTTTTAAAATAAAAAGATCAAGCCTTGATGTATCATCAGAATTCTTTCCATTGAACACTTTTATAAAATACCCTTTTACCAGGATATTATTCTTCAGATATTAATTACTAAAATTTGGCCCAAATGTAAGATGAGGTATTATCAGAATGAAAGCCTACAGTGGTGTACTTCAAGGAAGAGATGGAGAAAAAGGAGACTTAAAAGTGGCTTACAGTGAAAAGATTCACAAGAGTAAATGTCAATTTTTTTAAAACCACATTCAGTATTGTTTGAACACACAAATGCTGGAGAAATGCATGAACATAATTTTGAGGTTATATTTGCAGAATTAACACTAAAAATGTGCTGAGGGAAAGCTATTTACACCTAATTTCAACCCCTCCAATTATTCATTCTTCCTCAATGTCTGTGAATTTTTCATTTTTCCTCAGAAGAAAAAACTCAAAGAACAAAATAACTGGGGAAATTTAGTACACCAGACTCAAGTGCTTTCCCCTTATGTTCCCAAAAAATCAAGAACATCAGAGATCTTTCTCCATGTTTTTCTTAGTATTCAATGTCCTCATCTTTGTATAGAAGCAGCAGACAGTCCTGATATCCTTATTTCATTGGAATTTCTCTTGTCCCATGCACATTTTAGTCTATATGGGGGCTGCCATTCCCTCAGGATACTATAGAGTTTCATCTCACAGAGAAAATCCATTATCAAGATGGACACTTTTGTCCAGATTCATTTATTATATGCTCCACCCACCAAAGATCACTGCTTTTTGGTCAGAGTATCCTATGGGCAATCCATGTTCATCAGTTACACTGTGAGTTACACAGTCAAGCTGACTATGAATGTCCAAAATGACATGCGGACCTGGGATCACTTGAGTTCATGGACACTTGCATTCAGGGACAGTATCCTCTCTTCCTGCTTCTTGTTGACTGGACAATCATCTGTCTCTTGTCTGACACAGCCCCACGGACTTTGCCTTTTGCCTGGTAGGGATTTTGTTCAAAGTATTGCCAGTTTTTTAATTACTGTTTCTGTAAAAATCACCAGTACTATTAGGACTGTCTTCATCTCATAGTTATCCATCCTGGATTTAGCCCCCAGGGCTCTCTTCTCTGAAGTTTTTTGCAGCTTCATCGTCCACCTTTATTTCTGGGTCTATTTAGCTTTCTTCTCTGAGATTACAAAACAAACTGGCTCAAGTCTTGTCCTAACTTGGACAAGGTAACCATGGCCATAAACATGTTGAATTCCCATCATACACTTCAAGGTATTTTGAGGGAAGGAATTTCTCAGAGATACTACCAAAAAAAAAAAGAGAGAGAGAGAGAGAGAGCCTACTGAATATGCATTAAAGGAAAGCAGACCTCTGTTGTAAATTAAGCTGAAACTGAAGCCCAATTCATTTGGTGTCATCTGGCCTTGGAAATTGAGAAAATATGCTTGAATTTTTAAAATATTTATCCGATGCAGAAAACCAAAATGTTCTGTATAAAACAGGAGTATAACTCTATATTAGAAAATTTTGCTTAGTGGTTATCTGTTGTTTTCTTAAATAAAAATTTCCTCATGTCATTTCATTTCTCTGTCACATTCTGTGGGGTGTATGGGTGATGAATACAGAAAGTATTCATTTCTCAGATCACATAGCACACCGTGTTTATTTTTAGCTTATTTATGTAGTAACAAATCAATCTGATTTGTCATCTATGGGCAGTTCATTCTGTAGGAAAGCAATACATCAAGTTAACTGTAATTTTAAGTATTATGTGAATTATTTTCTTGGAATATAATTTTCTACTATAGCACATGTTATTGAATACATCTTATAGGTCGATATACTGGTGTCATTCAAATCAATTTTAGACAGATGCAAACAATTGGGCATATGAGTTGCAATATCCTCAGTGTAATCACAGCCCAGAGTAATTCTTTTTTAGGCCATAAACAGTAGAGACTTTCTTCAGGCAAAAAAGCTAAGCTATTTTCTATAGGAATTCACAGCATAACCACGGCTCACAAACAAAGAAAGTAAAACGAGGAAGAAAGAAAACTTCCTTTATCCTGAAAGTTGAAATTCCTCACTCCAGGATGGCACCAACATTTCTTCCAGCACTGTTTAAATTTTGGCAAGATTAGGACAGAATCATAAGTGAACATTCCTAGTTGCTCAACTTACTCTACACTGTATTAATATGGAAACATTTCACCAAGGAAAGTTAAATGTATAATTAAGCCTCAAATCAAATGCAGCAGCACATCCACTTCTCTAGGGCACACACAATAATTCAGAGCGCACACACATACACACACATACACACACACACTCACAGTTCTGTGAAAGGATCATCAACTCCACATGGGTTCCTAGTTGTGGTAGTATAAAGTATCAGCCCTCACACTATTACTGGTAACTACCCTCAAGAACTAATATTACCAAGGTTCCTACAATCTAGAGAGTGCTCTTGATCAAGGTGTATTCCTAGTTGAATATGTGAATCACAAGTCCACCTTCCTTTACCTCAAGTCCTTTCTAAAAACTAGAATTAAATATTATGATCCAGCAGATTCTTAAAAACACCCTTCCCTTCTTAAGAATCTCACCGATGACTATCTGATACTCCTGGACTTAGAATTTCTCTTTCCCAGCTTTACTAAGTAATGGGGAATAGTGTAAATACTGGCTCAAAAGTGCCATGGTCAGTCTTCCCAGCTCTGTGACATACAGGGTATCGGTTTCTCCCCTCACCTTCCTCCTTCTGGACACTCACCCTGACAAGGAATGTCCCCAGTGTCACCTGCTTCTTGCAAGCTTGAAGGCTTTAAAAGGCCTGGCTATATTTTCCTCCAGATTTTCAGATTTTATAACTGACTTATCATGGAATAAGAATTCCATAGAAAAGAGTTCTCTCTAACTCGAACTGGGACTAAATAGTGAAATGATAGAGATGAAATATGACACAAAGCGTAGTAGTTCACCTGACTCTATGCCTTTGTCACTTGCTCCAACCCTTTTGGTCACTACTCAAGATAGAGGCACAATCCTAGAGACTCTGGAAACAAAAGTCCCCCGACTCAGTTAAGGTAACCTAGTGATCAACAAATCATGCAAACATGGACTTCTTCAATTATGAAATCAAATTTCTATTAGCAAATCATTTCACTCGCCACAATTTGTACCTAGAAATTATTTTTTCTAACCGGAATGAAAAGTCATAGATTTGCCTACAAATTACTTAAACTGGCAATGTGGACTAGGAAAGGCCACTAAAACCACGCCTCAGGGTTTAACCCAAATGTGCTTCTCTTTCAGTTTCCTCCTCTTTGCTATGAATTAGTTGGGAAATCCTAAGGGATAGAAAATGTACTTTTCTAATTAGAGAATGCTCTGACCTTAGCTCTGCCTTGTCTTCAATGCAGAGAGTGAGGACCACATTCTTTGCATTTTAAAGGGTGTGTTAAATCACTGCAGTTAACCATCTAGAGACCAGATTCTAATCCTTTTCCCCCAGTGGACATGAAGAAAGACCAGATGCATTGAGAAAGTGACCCTGACCACACCACAAGGTATTGATTGCCTCAATTTCAATCCAGAGAGAAATGGGGAAGGAAGAAAGAAAAAAAAGGAGGTCTCTGACCTGGTCTTGACTATAATTTAATTCCTCAACTTGATTCAATAGGGAATACATAACAGTAGGAGAAATAAGGACTGCCTCTCTTATATTGTCTGTTATTATCAACATGCTAACCAAGACCATCCATTCTTTGCAAGCAAAAATGTTTAGTATGGACATCTTAGTCATACTATCTTGGTATCATCTTTCCTACCCCCCCCCCATAAAACTTGAAAAACTTAAAGGTCACCTGCTGCAGATGTCCTGGCAAGGGCAGAATGACTATGACTGTATCCCAGCATCATGCTACAGATTCTGAACTTGGACATCATCCTGTGAACAGGCACCAAAGCATCATAACCTGAGTCATCATTAGTTACCAGGATGATTCAGGAATTTTAATTCCCAGGAGCGATTTAAATTAAGTGTAAAAATATCTCAGGGAAACTGTATAAACTATTCCCTTGGTGCCCAGAAAGCTCTGGAATAACAAAAGATAAAGAGACTCATTACACTTGAACTTTATAAATAATCATGGATTTGCCCATGTGAAGCACAAAACCCAAACCTTTCAGTCAACCATGAAGAAGCCTGTTTGTCTAACTGGAAATGCACTAGGTGGATGCTTCCAGGATATTGGGAATTCTGACTAACTATCGAATAAGTACTCGGTGAGTTGTATTTACTTCCAAGACTGTCATAGCAAAAACCACAAGATGGCCAAGAGAAGGGTTTCAGTTCTGGGACCGTGAAGAGGATAAGGCTTTGGGACAGATGTGCTTTGTTTCTGGCAGATATGAAATTGGGAAGAATTGGTTGGCTTTTACCTGGAAAGCTGGGATTTTTTTCTTTTAATCAGTGTATTATTCTATGATGAAATCATAGTAGTGGCCTGATAAACTCATGAAGTCTCTGAAATCACATGTGAAATTTTTATGAGTAAAACTTTCCTCAGAAAATGCACTTAGCTTTCATCAGATTCTCAAAGTAATTCTCTTTCCAGGGGTTAGTAATATGTCTTAGGTTATTTAACAAAGTTGTTTGAATTGCTCATACGTAATAAAGATAAGGAACAAAACAACACTGAATTATCAAAAGTTGAATATATTGGTTAAATGTTAACATATTTAACAATAAGTGTTAAATGTGGCTGAACAAATTTAAAGGAGATGTTATTGAACTCATCCCAATATGCCTAAAAGTTTTTCATAGGAATCTAACTTTGCAAGAAAAAAATTTAAAAAACAAAACCATGGAATAAATAAATACTAAAAATTATAAATGAAGAGACTATAGTTTAGGCTGAGGGCTCTTGAATCAGTCTACTTGGTTTCAAAATTCCTTAAGTTAGCAAACTACTGAGCATTTCTCTCTTATATCTTCTTTAAGAATACAGGGAAAATGGTAATTACATATTAAATAAAATAATATATGTAAACCAGAATAAATCTTGGTACATTGAAAGTATTCAAATCGTTCAGGCACGGAGGCTCACGCCTGTAATCCCAACAGTTTGAGAGTCCAAGGCAGGAGGATTGCTTGAGGCCAAGAGTTCGAGACCAGCCTGGGCAATATGGCAAGACCTCGTCTTTACAAAAAATCAAAAAATGAACTGGGCATGGTGGCACACACCTGTAGTCCCAGCCACTCAGGAGGCGGAGGTGAAAGGATTGCTTGAGTACAGGAGGTTGAGGTTACAGTCAGCCGGATTGTGCCACTGTACTTCAGCCTGGGCAACAGAAAAAACCCTGCCTCAAAAAAGAAAGAAGCCGGGCTCGGTGGCTCAACCTGTAATCC
Organism: Carlito syrichta; assembly: GCF_000164805.1. Classification (NCBI taxonomy): domain Eukaryota; kingdom Metazoa; phylum Chordata; class Mammalia; order Primates; family Tarsiidae; genus Carlito; species Carlito syrichta. The sequence continues at coordinate 37,444 of NW_007253778.1, read as the reverse complement.
CGTGCCTTGGGAGACTGAGGTGAGTGGATTGCCTGAGCCCGCGGGTTCAAGACCCAGCTGGGCAACTTGGCGAGACCTCATCTCTACAATAAATCAAAAATCAGCCGGGCATGGTAGAGTTCCAGCTCCTTGGAAGGCGGAGGCAGAAGGATCTCCAGAGCCTAGCAGGTCGAGGCTGTGGTGGCCGGGAGCGGCCACTGCACTCCAGTCTGGGCGACAGAGTGAGACTCCAACTCACCAAAAAAAAAAAAAAAAAAAAAGGAAGGAAGAAAAGAAAGAAAGAATCACTGGTTATTATCATTAAGTTTGAGAGTAATTAAATCTCAGTAGTCAGCATTTTCTTTTTAAAGGGGGCTACAAACTTTCTTTTAGTTAGAAAATTACAAGTCAAATATTTATTATTAGAGATTTATTATTTTATTTTTCCTGGAATTTTTTATCAGGTCTAGTTATGTTCTAAGACTAAACATTGATATTATTAGTAATCCTCAAACTTAGAAACTAATTCAATTAGAAGTTCTTTGGAATGCAGAAGAACATTGCCATATGACAAATGATAAATAAATATCAGCTAATGGAATAGAAATTTTTTAAAATCTCCAATTAGAATGCATAAACTATATTTTTGAAACTTTATAAACAAATGTTAAATCATATCAATAACAGTTAACATAATACAAAATATTCTGTTATGTGAGAGCTGTTAAATACAGCTAATGTCTGCACACTGGCTTTCAGGTTCTTCTTAGAGACATTAAAACTTCTCATGTCTCAGTTTGAAATGGGAACTGTTGCAGTTCGAGGTGGGAAGACTTGATCAATTCTGTGTATGAACCCAAAAGAATGTTTTGCTACCTTTGGCTGGCACAGAATTCAGAAAAATAAACATTTACAAGTAAACATTTTACTGCGTAAGACTAAGTGCAATGCCTGAAGAGGTTTTGTTTTGTTTTAAGCTATTATTTAGAGAGACAAGACCACAACAAAGCAGATCACATTTACTCTAAGCCAGAAGTGTCAGAAATGCCTTTATTTAAAAGGTTCTTTACTATTTCCTGGACATTTTAGGGCACCTTTTCTTCCCGCTGACTCTTCCCCCCAGCCTATAAATATATATTTTCTCCAAAGGTCTGTCCTTGAACCCCTTGCTGTCACCTATTTCTCTCTCCCTGAATGATCTCATTGGTTCCCACATATCATACCATTATCTGTATATCGATGCCTCCCAAATCAGAATCACAGCTCTGATGGTGCAATGGACACCCACCATTCCCTCAGACTGAATTCAACATCCTTCCCTCCTAACCCACTCCTAGCCTAGACTTCCTATTTCCACTAAATCACTACCTCACAGCAATCCTGTTAAATACAGTGGGAAAATTTGATTCCTTTTTTCTCTCAATTATATCTTCTAATCTTCTACTTTTGAATTGTATGGTGTTAATTTTGGTAGGAGTGTGTGTGTGTGTGTGTATGTGAGAGAGAGAGAGAAACTGCGTCAGATCTCTTTAAGAAAGAGAACGAGATAGGTAAAATTAAATTCAACTGTCAGTTCTTACATTATCATTGTCGGGCCTCCCAGACTTGAAAACAGTCTCAGAAGGGCACGGTGGCTCATGCCTATAATCCCAGCACTTTGGGAGGCCGAGGTGAGAGGACTGCTTGAGCTCACAGGTTCGAGACCAGCCTGGCCAACTTGGCGAGACCTCATCTCTACAATAAATCAAAGAAATTAGCCAGGTGTGGTGACGCATGCCTGTGGTTCCAGCTACTTGGAAGGCTGAGGCAGAAGAATCACCTGAGCCCAGCAGGTTGAGGCTATGATAGTCGTGAGCGTGCCACTGCGCTCCAGCCTGGGCGACAGTGAGACTCCAACTAAAAAGAAAAAGAAAAAGAAAACTCAGTCAATTACTAAGTGAAACAGACTCTGGCTTTGGAAAGTCTCTTGTGTCTATAACTTTCTTCATTTTTACCATCATTCCCTAGTTCAAATCCTTATCCTGTCTGAGATGGAAAATGTCCCAGCTGGTATCCTTTCTCCCTTCAGTCCATCCAGCACACACCACCAGGCTAAATTCCTGAAAGCTGAGCATTGGTCAAGTCATTCTACTGCTCAAATGTTCAGTGGGTCCACTTTCACTACTGGACTAGTTATTAGATTTTCTTGGCATTCAAAGCTCTTCATATCCATTTTGTCTCCCACAGATCTTTTTCACATGTGCTCGCTCTTACCTAAAATGAGGCTCCCAGTTACTGGAACTTGCTCTGGGCTGTTCTCACTCAACTCTTTCCTCAATTGTTCTCTCTACCTAAAACACTGTCCTTTAATCTATCCTTACTTTTTGTGGTTCTTTCTATCTTCTTTTTTTTTCCCCCCCCCCCTCTTTCTATCTTCTGATGGCTGTCTGTTTATTTCAAAGGCTGCCTACTCCCTACAGGATACAGACCAAACTCCTTATAACTGATATCTGCCCAGACATGCATTTCTAATCATGTTTCTTATCACTCACAAGCAGTACTACCTCTAGATCTAAACAAAAGGGACCCTGACTTGGCCCTATTCTGTAGGTGCATCTGGGCATCTTCCTACTGCATTCCATGGGCTAAGGTGTCTGTGAAGCCAAAGGGATGTGCCCATCCACAGTCCATCCACCCTTCTAGACCGTCTTTCAGGGAACAGGACCCTGAAGTCCCTTTCCCAAGTGGTTTCCAGCTTACTCTTCTCCAAGTCACTCTTGTAAGGGTGAATCACACTGCTAATGCTCTCACACCTAGGCCTTACAGGTAGCCAAGGAGTGAATGCTGGCCAGGATGTGAACAAAGCTTGTCCACATAGCTGGCATGTCCATGCAAGTGCAGCAGTGTGGGCTGGCAGCAAGTCCTCCCCACACCTCTGCCGTCCAGCTTGGAATTAATTCCAAGGATCCCAAGAATTCTGCCTTCTAGGTCATTATGAAAGTATAGTTGTTAAGGAGGAAGGAATAAAACATTTTATTAGTTTCTTATCTTGATTTTTTTTTTTTTGAGTTGGAGTCTCACTCTGTCGCCCAGACTGGAGTGCAGTGGCCCGCTCCCGGCCACCGCAGCCTCGACCTGCTGGGCTCCGGCGATCCTTCTGCCTCAGCCTTCCGAGGAGCCGGAATTACAGGCATGCGCTACCACGCCCGGCTGATTTTTTAATTTATTTTAAAGATGAGGTCTTGCTGCCCAGGCGGGTCTCGAACCCGCGGGCTCAGGCAGTCCATTCACCTCAGCCTCCCAAAGGCGTGGGATTACAGGCTGAGCCACCGAGCCCGGCTCTTATCTTGATTTTTAACTTTTAAATATTTAGGTATGTTATAGGTGGGTCTTCATTTTTATTCTTGCCCTGCCTCAGTAAGTTTGCAAAGGTTATTCCTTCTGTCTATAATGCCTCAGAGTCTCCTTGTACTTCTGAAGTATCCTTCAAGAGATTAATAGGTAAAAATAACCCTACTATTGCTATTTTTTTGACACTGCTCTGGAAGTATTAGCCAATAAAAGTAGAATAGAGAAAGGAACAAGAAATATTGCACTGAAATGAGGGATGAAACTTTCAACTTTTCATATTATATAAATATGTAGTTGAGAAACCTAAGGAAATCATACTGTATAAATATGTAGTTGTACCTAAGGAAATATGTAGTTGAGAAACCTAAGGAAAACCTGCTTTTAAATAATAGGAAGATAGTTATAAATTAATTTATAAAAATCAATAGTTTTCCTAAATGCAAATAATATTTATATAGACCATGAAAACATGTTTTAAGGTTTAATTTACAATAGTGACAAAAAGATAAAATTGTGACTAGAATTTAAAGAAATATGTATGATGCATATCTGTAAAGTTTAAAGAAAACTTTAAAACTCTATTTAGAAAATTCTTTAATAAGTGAAAGACACACCTTAGTTATAGAAAAGAAGATTCAATTGTAGAGATGTCAATTATCCAAATTAACATATCAATAGTGAAATAACATTCCCAGTACAAACAGCTTTTTTTTAACTTGATAAAATAATGTTAGATTTCATCTGGAAAAAATGTGCATGTAAGAATGATCAGAAAAATTGCTACCAGATATTAAAATGAATGATAAAGCTATTGTATTATATTCCTGGTTCTAGAAGAGACTGGAAAAAAATTAGAAATTAACTCAAGTACTTAAGTTTATGTTTTAGTGCATGATAAGGCTGGAGTTTTAAATCAGCAGAATCAGCAGGAAAATGATTTTACCAATAAATCAGCAGACTCAGCAGGAAAATGATTTTACCAATAAGTTGCATTAGAATACCTGGCTAGCCATGTGGAGAAATAAATAAAAATACAATCATGCTCCTCATGCACCTCATAACAACATTCCAGTCAACAACAGACCACATATGCAATGGTAGTCTCATAATATTATAATGCCATATCTTTACTGTACGTTTTCTATGTTTCAATAAACAAAGACTTACCATTGTGCTTAAATGACCTACAGTATTCACTACAGTATGATGTTGTGCAAGTGTATAGCCTAGAAGCAATATGTGATACTATATAGCCTAGGTATGTAGTAGGCTATACCATCTAGATTTGTGTAAATACACCCTATGATGTTTGCCTAACAAAATCATTGAACAATGCATCTATTAGAATGTACTCCTCTCATCAAACAACACATAACTATAGTTCATTGTCTCATTCTTTATACCAAAAGTTCTGGGAAAATCAAAATTTGTAATATAAAATTGAAGTCCAATAAGTCCCTGGAATAAAACAATAGATAATTTGTCAAATAATTTTGATTGAGGAAGATTCATTGAGCCGTGTCTCAAAGATCATAATTTTAAAAAGGATTAAAAAAATAAAATAAAAGGAAAGGAGAGAATTGATAAATTTGACACAAACAATGTAAAATTCACTGCACAGCATACAAGAAAACAATTACCACACTAAAGCTAAAGAACAAGTGGTGAGCTGAAAAACATTTTGCAATACACATATCAAACAAAGGACCGATTTCTTTAATAAACAAAGAGCCCATAACTAAAATATTTAGAAAGTCAACAACCTAAGAGAAAAAAAAAAAAACGAAATGAACTGGCAGTTTTGGGAAAAAATAAACATGGAAATAATTGTTTGAAAAATGCTAAACTCTGCTCATAAAAACACACAAGTAAGACAACATGAGTTACCAATATCTACCATCACAGTGATAAAGGCTTAACATTTGATAAAACTTTGGATAAGACTCTGGGGAAATCAGTATTCTGCATAATATTGCTGGGAGTGAGTATCATTGGTAAAAGGTACTTGGAAGTCAATTTGTTAATCATCATCAAAAAAGAAAAACAAATACCTATGAAAAATGAATATATAAATTTTGACCCAAACTTCACTTCTAGTGGTTTATCTTTAATCTGCATACATGTTTATGGATATTTGTCCCAGCTTTATTTGAAATAGAAAAAAAATAAAATTGTAAACATTTAAATGTCCATTAAGAGAGAACTCATCAGTAAGTTATACAGCTATGAAAAGGAATGTCATGGATTTATATGAGTTGCTTTGTAAATTCTTCCTAAGTGTAAGAAGAAACAAGGTTCAAAACTGTGTGAACTCATTGATATTTTTTAAAAAACAACTATGTGTGTATGTGTGTATTCATGCTTGTTTATACTGAAGTATTTTTTCAAAGGATACAAAAGGGATTGTTAACAATGGATACCATTAAACAGTTATATTAGAGATAGATGAGAGAAAACTGTTTTTTCATTCATGTCTCTCTGTCCTATTTGATAATTTCAATAAGTGAGTGTGTCACATTTATAATTTAAAATATCCAGCCTAAAATGTAGGACAATTCAGTGTCACCTCTTTAAAGACTGATGATCTTCCACCCGTATATACCGCCCTCACAGCAGGCAGGTTGAGTTAAGGGATTTCTCTCTCAGAGCACTACCCACTGGATTGTAACTATTTACATGGAAGTTTCTCTTACCAGCATGTGAGCCCATTGAAAACAGACACATGTTTTATTCATCTCTGTATCTACTTCTTTAGCAGAGCATCAGGTACATTATAGATGGACAATATACGTTTAATAAATGAACAAGAATAAATTCACAAAGCTTTTCTTTTTCCATCACCCACATTTAACCTCTCCCTCCTATGAACCCCTACAGCACTCGCTTTGTCTCTAATAATACTCAAGTCACTCCCCCTTGTGGAATAATGCTTTGTGAAGCCTTTCACAAAACTCCATGAGAATAAAGGCAATGTCATACCCATCTCCTTCTCAGCACCCAGCATGTTACTGGCCCCAAGTGGGACCCAGAAGTATTTGCTGAATTGAACTGAAAACACTTCCACAATTAACATGAAAAAGAGTACTGTCCTAGGAAAATCATTCCTCTGACTCCAAAAAGAAATGCGCTCAGACTTTCTGCGTCTGTCTTAGCAGAATAAAGCCCTGTGGTTAATGACAGACTTTAACTATTGGAAGTACAAAGCCAAGTTGTTTTCATCTGGTACTGGAATAAAGAGATAAGAAGCTTTTGTTTTCATGTATCTAATCATTTTCTAAGTCATATTTCTTCTTTTGCAGCAGGCAAGAGAACAAAATGGCAAGAGGCAATCATACCACCGTGACAGAATTTGTCCTTATGGGATTCACAGACCGTCCTGAGCTTCAGCTCCCCCTCTTTGTGGTGTTCCTGGTCATTTATGTCATTACCCTGGTGGGAAACCTTGGCATGATCGTGCTTATCAAAGTAGATTTCCGACTCCACACCCCCATGTACTATTTCCTCAGTCACCTGGCATTCATTGATCTTTGTTACTCATCTTCCATTGGGCCCAAGATGCTGCAAAATTTATTGGTGAAGAAAAAAACCATCTCTATTTTGGGGTGTTTTGCTCAGTTGTACTTCTCCAGTGCTTTTGCCACTACGGAATGCTTCCTGTTGGCCACAATGGCCTATGACCGCTACATGGCTATCTGCAACCCTCTGATTTACACAGCTATTATGACACAGCGGGTCTGCAGGGAGTTGATGGTAGGGGTCTACACCTATGGCTTCCTAAACTCTGTGATACAGACCGCTCTGACTTTCCAGTTGTCTTTCTGCAACTCCAATGTCATCCACCACTTCTACTGTGCTGACCCCCCTCTCCTTGCCCTCTCCTGCTCTGACACCCACCGCAAAGAAAAGCACCTCTTGATCTTCTCTGCAGTGAATCTCACTGGATCCCTCCTGACTGTCCTCATCTCCTACATTTGCATCCTCTTTTCTATTATAAAAATCCAGTCTTCTGAGGGCAAGTGCAAAGCATTTTCCACCTGTGCCTCCCATCTCACTGTGGTCACCATCTTCTATGGAACACTGTTTTTCATGTACCTACGGCAAACAAAAACAGGGAATTCATGGAAGCATAGCAAAGTGGTCTCTGTGTTTTATAGTCTTATAATTCCCATGCTTAACCCTCTGATCTACAGCCTGAGGAACACAGAAGTAAAGGACACCCTGAAAAAAATGCTAGAGGGCAAAGAGCCATAGTGAGTGAGTTAACAAAATGCAATATCATGAAGGTTGGGTATACTGACATGATGTATAGTCTATCTGGTTGAAATTTGACAGGCCAATTACTATCCAGTCAGGAAGCAAACGGTTAATCCAATTTGGGAATTTTCATGGCCAAAAGTACTAGGCCATTGGCTTGACATAGTAATAGTTAATCAATTATCATGGACTAATCAGAATTGATTTACAAGCTAGAATGTCAATAACTATGTTCTTCATATGTTAAAGATAAAGTGGCTTACTATCAATCCAAAAAAGCAACACTCTGGGTGAAACTATCAATTAAAGAAGCTGAGTACTAAACCCACACATGAAAATCTATGATGTTATAAACACTTTACAGCTTTCAACAGAGTGTATTATAGCAAGCCATTTGTTATTAGTCTTAGAACATATCTCTTCATAACACATTGCTATAGGCAGTGATTAGGTTTCAAGACAAGCTCAGAAAAAGCTTATTTAATCTAGATGTAGGTGGACTATTGCATGTTTAAAATAAACAACAGAAAAATAGTACTGCAGCAGTAGTAAAGGGAAAAGAACAACAAAAAAACCCTCTGATTCAGTTAAATGTGGTATTTGTTTTTAAAAGAAAGTTTAATTAGAAGAGATAAAGAGAAGGTTTAGGGTATTTTCAAAGATGATCAAAGTAGCCATTTACTCAACAGCCAGAGTTTAATTTTTCTAGTCTCTGCAAAATGGAGTTACAGTGATTTTGAGGAGTGTGGGAGGAGGAAGCGGTGATTAGGGAGAAAAAGAAAGGGGAAAAGGGAGAGCTTTTTTATGTAACCAGACCAGGGTATGAATGTTTCTCAGAAATAAAATTATTGTCTTGAATAATTCAAATGATCTAGAGAAATATTTTAGTTTTGCAACATTTTCCATGTTTTTTAGTGTTTTCACAGATCAAATATTCTCATTTCTTGGAGCTAAATCTATATAAGTTCTTGCTTTTTGTGGGGATAGATAAGAGAAAAATCTCTTTAATTTTTTTTTTTTTTAGGCAAGAATATGAGCACTCTGTGGTCTTTCTATGCCTCAATTCCAATACTTCTTTCAAAATATTTTTAAAACAAATGAATCTGCCACAATTAGATTTTCCTCATAAACAGTTTTCAAATGTGATTACTATTATGTGGCTTTTCTAATGGTTAAAAAAAATCACTGATTACAAGTGAGTTAAAAACTAATCAAGAAACTAAGGGTCTCTGGTGTCTCCAAATTAACTCTTCAGATAATATGAGATCTGTTTTATTGTTGTTTGTGATTGAATAATTTAGAAAAATAAAAATAGTTAAATATCTACCACCTTACTTAGTTCAGAAAACCTTTTTGGAGAGCTGAGTTATAAGTTATATTCTCCAGCACAGAAAAATAAAGTGTTGGTTATGGTTACAAAGGAAGATGCTAACTAGTAGGATAAAGTAACAGAGTGAGAAAAGGTAGAAAACAAGTCAGGGAGGTAAGAGAGGTTGCACAGGTAGTGAGCAACAAGGGAGTAGCAAAGTGGAGAGGATAAGCTGAGGGATAATGAAAGCCCAGGTGTTAGACCATGAGATCCTTGAGACTAAGAAGATTATCTTCTCACATTACACTCCAGCACCTACCACAGATCCTAGCACAAAACAGATACATCATAACTGTTTGCTGAACTGAATTGAGTTTTGTGTATTTATTCCTAATTCCCACAGATGGGTGGACATGGTACCTGGTAATGGTCCTGTGGTTGGGAAGTGATAGAAGGAAGTCACTGGGCTTATGACAGGGAAGACTGTTTTTCAATATTCCCCCCAATGAGGCTGACATCTGTAAGGTAGAAAGACATTCAAAGGCAACAATGCAACCTGACCAGGCAAAGAGATGCATTTAGGACATTGGTACACTGGAAAGATGGTAATTACTGGAACTGTTGATGAACAATGACAGCCAAAGGACTGTTGTTATAGAAAGAGGTTGCTACTAACTTTGGTAAAGAAGATGAGCAAGCTACCAATACTTAGAAGGAAATGTGTGTTTTCAATCAAAAGTCACACATATTTCTGAAATTTTTTTCTCAAAATATTTTCATGTCAGTTTAATTTAGAAAGAGGAAAAAAATAATCAGCAAATGAATTATATTCATGTTTTCAAAGGAATAGTTGGTCTAAAATGTCATCAGTTATTCTGTTATTTTCAAAGAAACCTGAAGAAAATAATACCTTCCCAACTGTTGAATTTATGCACTGTGTGCAACATACTTTGATTCCCCTGTAAAGCAAAGCAGAAAATTGAGAAGAAATTTACAGATTCACAAATTGTAAAGGAAATAAATCAATATTTTACTAAATTTCCTAAAGACTTGAAAAGTAAAAAGTTAGGCATGAGAACAGATCTGAATCAGCTAATTTTGAGGTAATATTTTCTATTCCCCCCTCCCACTGGGACTTCTCAGCCTTATAAATTTATCTCCCTGACTCTAGCATTATAAAATAAGAAAGGTCCCAAGTGAAAATTCCTACAATTAATTGCTTATATTTTTAAGAATATATAGAGCACTATACACATGTATAACATTAAACTGACAATATTGAAGCCACGAGAGAAGACAACATGTTTAAGCACTTTTTTTACTTGTAAAGTGAGGCTGTTTCAAGCAATTCACATAATAATTATACGAACTTTTCAGCCCCAAATAACATTTATTTATTTTCTGAATACATAAATGTTACCAAAATAATGGAAGTTTTACCAGAATTTAAAAGTGCAACATTTTATGGAAAGTGGATATTTTTAATGTTCTCACATGTAAATGAGATGCAAATTTATTTTCTTCATAATAATTTTAAAACTAAATATTAGCGACTTGAATGGATTTAGAGTCTATCATACTCAGTGATCTATCACAGAAACAAAGAGAAGCATACCACATGTTCTCATTCATAAGCAGACCCTGAACATTTACCATAATGCTATAAGAAAGGGATTGGCAGTAGCAAGATACTGCCAGGGTGGGGTTGGGGGGGACACAACATTAATAAGGGTACCTGTTCTCAAACCAGGCAAAGTAGGGACCAAAAGGAGGCCAAACTTTACCTGTATAATGACCACTTGTATATCTAATCCTGAATTGTACTTCACATCTTTAAAATAAAATAAAATAATTAAATAAAAATAAAAAACTGAATTTATTTACCAGCATTCATCATTCAATTTTCATTAATAAGCCTAATATGTATCTGAAATACATGACATATGCACATATATATAAATTTCTACTTGTTTGCACATAAAATGCTGAATTTTTCAGTCATGATAGGTTTCGATTTTTTATTTCTCCTCATTTAATACTCCACTGATTTTTCATGCTTGGAAACAGGGCAAATATTATTCTTTTCCATTTTCTTTCATATGATTTGATAAGTATTTCAGAAACTTAAGCATTTTAAAATCTCCAATCTGTGCCCCCATATTTTCAACTCTGCCCTGGATATATAATTCTAGCATACTTTAGTGAGCAAGGTGGAAAAGAAAGTGTTAATTCAGGGCTCAAGAGTGACGCTACCTGCAATTAAGTGATGCATCCACCCAGAGACAAGGGCCCACTGACGTCAGAACTTAGGAAGTTGAGACTCCTGGGAAAGTGACAAATTTAGTCTAGTCTTCCAAGGCAAGTTGCTGTAAAAATATAAATATTTTATAAATAATTAGAACTTCCAACTCTGTAAGTAAGATGGGGCAAGTTGGAGAAGGGAAAAGACCATCTTCATTTTTTTTTTTTTTGAGTCAGAATCTCGCACTGTCACCCAGGATGGAATGCAGGGGCATGATCATGGCTCACTACAGCCTAGAGCTCATGGGCTCATGGGCTCCGGTGATCCTTCCTCCTCAGTCTTCCCAATAACTGGGACTACAGGCATGCACCACCAAGCCTGGTTAATTTTGTTTTGTTTTGTTTTGTTTTATTAGAGATGAGGTCTCACTATGCGGCAAACACTGGTCTCCAACATATGGACTCAGCAGTCCCCCCACCTTGGCTTCCCAAAGTGCTGGAATTACAGGTGTAAACCACAGCACCCAGGCCGTCTCTAATTTTTAAAAATCAAATAAGCATCTCTAGGCCTTTGCGGGAGCTTAACTATCCTAACAGAGATCATTTTTTGTTTTTAGGAGGTCTTATTTTGTGGCCACCTGGATACCTACCAACCTGTGGCTTCTGCTCCTCATTACAGGTGATCCTGTTTGCTGACCACATTGGGTGTGGCATGAGGAGAAGGGATGGACAATGAACCAGTCGGACACAAACTCTCCCCAGCCCACCCCAGCTAGGGATGCTACATGACTGCAGGTTCCTCATATTTGGGCAACAGTAGGGAGAGCTTCTAGGTCCATCCCTGGATTGCCCATAAAAGTCTTTTATTCTATTTTTATTATCTTTCCTCTTAGAAAAAGCTGCTTTTAACCTTTTTTATCCTTCTTTTCTCTTGTTCCATCTGAAAGTCGTTACCATAGATTGTATTTCACTTATTATTTCCCTTAGCAAAATTAGCAACTAGCTGTCATTGGGAATCTTTCAAATGCAAAACTTAAATTAATGTTAATTATAACAAAGTAGTAAGTTGAAAGGAAACTCTAATATCATTTGTATTGGGAAGGTAGTCATTTTGTGAAAAAAGACTGAAATAGTTCCTTAAAGTGTTGAACTATCTTTTCTTCTTATATTTACCACAAATCACAAGTGAGTCCTAAAGTGGCCACAGGTGTAAAATAGCAACTCTCTCACCCTTAGTCTAAGAGTACAGTTCTCTACTTCTCTGTTTTAATAAATTAGGTGTTAAAATACTATCTGCTAAGTTTTTATCTCCTGGTTGAATCATATTTTTCTATACATTAAGTTATTAAAATTATCAAAAGAAGGCTGTGACAGTGTGATCACTTCATTAAACCTATAACTGACTCTTGATAATGTCTGTAAGCCCACATTTTAGTAGTGTATAAGGGAGCACATTAGTAGACACCTGAATACCAAGCCAGCAAAAAAAGAACGATGCTGGACCTGAAAATAATGCATCTGGAAGGTGAAATTTTGCCTACGAAAAAGTAAAGTATGGCCTCACAAAGCACGCCCACCAAGTCTGTAGTAGCAGTGGTGAAACAAATAGGGAGAGGAATGGATAGGGAAACACGGTCTGAGCGTTTCCTAGGTCTGCTCTGAAGTGTGATATCCGTCAGGTGGCTTGACCCACCTGAGCCTTAGCTTTTTCATCTGAAAAACAAATAAAATAAATACTTTGGAAGTCTTTGCCTGAAAAATGTTTTTTAATCTATTTACATGGCAAAATATAGAACTTACATATGTCCTCAATAATGTATTTTCTTCATGCATGATTGAAAGATATTAGTACAATTCATTCTCAACTTAAATGAGCTCCAGTCCCATTCTCAACTTAAATGAGCTCCAGTCTTGTCTGCTTGCAAGTCAAAGATTTGGAACAAGGACACTGTTTCCTGGAAACAAAGTTCTTTTCTTAACTCATAATAACACTTCACTGGACATTTCTTTGACCCTGAACCACTACAGCTCACATGTCCCCATAGAACAAAGATTTGAAATTTCATAGTGGGCCACTAGGAGCTCCTCTACTTGCTGCTGCTGTAGTTATGAAAGGCTGCATGCTCAACCCCCAGGTCTGAGACTCCTCTGAGCTTCCGCTGGTTTCATTCAATCTATGAAGGAATAACTAGGGGTGAGCTGTGAGAGGGAGGCCAGGGTATTCTGTAGGGTAGTGGAATGGGGAACATTTCCCTTTCTCCTGCTCCTTCTCCTTGGTCTCTGCTTGGGCCAGCAATAAGCCTGGAAGAAGTTGAGAGGAAATGGCACAAGAGTTAAAGTTTCGCAGAAGCCTCTTCCTCTACCTCCTTTCCACTTCAGCGCTCTCTGCCTTCCCCCAGCAGGGCTGCTAGGACAGGAATTCCACTTGTCTCTGACTTCAGGAGGAGGGTGATGGAAGCCTGAGATATAAGGACCCCAGGTTGGGCAGGAAGACAAGAAGGAGGGTAAAGGAGAGGCCCAGGGAGAAGCTGATGCAACATCCTGAGAGTTCATAAAGATTCTGGCTGTTGTTTTACTCCTTTGGGAGAGTAAGATCTTTAAGTGTTGATGAACCATCCAGGAAAATGCAGTGTTGTCTTTTACATTCAGTAGATGAGTAACAAAAGTTAACTAAATCTGGGTTTAATCTCCTCTATCTCTTTCCTCACTCTCTCACCACATAAATACTCTGTTGGGACTACAAACTCAAAATCTTAATTAATAAATTGATTATCATCATCTATTTCACAGCCAACTTCTGCTTTCCCCATTTTTGTTCATGGCATTTTCCCTACTGTCTACTAATTCAAATAATTATAGTTACTTTGGACCACTCCTTATTACACTCATATTTCAAAGAGGAGACATCATGAATTAATACAAGATTTCTTGCATTATTCCCTTCTTTCAGATTCCTATTACCACCCTTACCATTACTTTGCAACTTTACCTCCCCAGTGTCTCTGCTTCTTTGACCTCCCAACATCAAAGTTCTTCAGTAGATTCATATATGTATGAGTAGAGTGTATGATATCAGCATTTCAGGTCAGTAAGAGAAAGGATGGATTTATCAATAAATTAGAGCAAATGCCATAATAAAATTACATATCTTATACTTTATATCAAAATAAATTCAAGATCAATCAGATCTTAGTGTAATAAGTGAAACCTTAAAAGTGCTAGAATACAACATAGGTGAATATTTGCTAGGTTTAGAGTAAGAAAAGAAGGTCAGAAGTTGCAAATAAAATGTGACAAATTGGATGAAATTAAAATTTAAGTTTATATTACAATAATCAGTTAACAGAAAATATCATGTGGGAAAATATTCACAATGTATATGACAGAATTAATATAGACAAATAAGTCAGCAAAAGTATAATTACAGGATATGAACAGACAACTTGCAAGTTAAGAAATATAAATGGCCTAAAATATGCAAAATATTTTCTCATTAATAATCAAAAATACAGATTAATATAATAGTGAAATCATTTTACAACTTTCAGGTTGACAAAGATGTTAGGAAATATTGATAACCAGGATGATAGTGTGGGAAAAAGGAGGTACACTTACAGGCTGCTTTTTGAAGTATAAACTGATATAAAATTTCCAGAGGGCAATTTAACAATAGTCACCAAAAACCTAAAATTAAACACTCTTTGATCCAGCAATTTCCTTTAAGAACTTATTTGATGAAAATACTCCAAGTTCACAAATATCTATGTATTTAGCAATTTGCTATAATAGTGTTTATAACAGCAAAATAATAAGTATCAATATAAAAAACCAATTAAGGATTGATTAAAGGAATAGTAATATAGTAACACATAATGCATCAATTTAAGTTATGGCATAGATACATTTTATTTTCATGAAAATGCTCAGGATATATGTGCAAAGAATTTTAAATTATGCATAGGACATTATTTTCTTTTAAAATTATTTATGTGAAATATAAAAGATATACAGATTGATGGTAGTGTTTGGTATAGGTTATTTCTGGGTGCTAAGATCCCAGATGTTTTTTACTGCTGTCTTTATTTAGAAATAAACAAACAGAAAATAAGAAATGGAACCCATTTGGGAAATAATCTCAATTCTCAGTCAAGATTCTACCCTACATTAACTCCAAATTACCTACCTAGTGCCCAGTGCCAAGCCTAGAGGCAGAAGCCAAATTAAAAGGATATTACTACAGTATAGGTGCTAAAATGAGTGAATAATGATAGTGAATGAGGGGGAAGAATGAAACAGCACAGGAGTCAAAGATGATGCTGGAGTTTCGGACCTGTTTGACAGGGAGGTCGCTGGCCAAAAGAACAGAAAAATGCTGCGTCTTTAAACACCCAACACAGAGCCTTGAACACATCAGTCATTCCATTTTCTTTTTTTAATGGAAGGTTGTGGTTCCATGTGATCTTTATTATGATCATTTGTATCCACATTCTACTCAGAATATTTTCTGGAGGTTCCAAGAAGACTCTGAGGCAGTTAGATCAATAAAGGAAACATCAAAATGGGGGTCAGGAGACCTCTTTTACCCCTATATATTTCTGGGCAAATCACTTTACCCTATCCTTTGCCTCATAGCTCTCTTGTTCTGCACAGGGACTTGAATGCCACTTTTTCAAAGAGGTCTTCTCTGACTTTCAGCCCTCAAGAAAAAGAAAGAAGCTGAGTCCTCCTGTTATCATTTCTTTGTCAGAATTTAGCAGGCATCTAGGAACTCACAAATCTCTGCCTTTCTATCTGGGCTTGCTACTGACATTTAGTTCACTTATTGTGTTTTGGACATAACCGACATAAGGCATACACCAAAGAATCTGCTCAGAATATCCCAGATTACCAAGATAGACCTCCATAAGCAGTGTTAAACCGTGTACTGGGCTCTCACTACTCTTCAGGCACTGTGCCAAGCACTTTGCACTTATGGGCATATCTCACTTTATATCACCATAGCAATTGCCATTCTTACTAACCGTAACACAGATGAGTAAAGTGAAACTTAGAGAAGCTAAGTGATGGATCCTGGATCACATAGTGTGCAAATAGTGGAGGCCAGATTCACACCTGGAGAGAAGAGTGGCTGGGGATTGCTCACCTGCCTTGACTTACAGAGATGCAGCTGCCGCTGCAAGCTCTGAGGTCATCCTGAGGGGTTTTACAGATTTCTTCCCTGAAGTTTTTCACTGTTCTTTGTTACACAGCTTACACAGATATCAAGTTAACACATTGTACACCCTGAATACATTAAATCTTTATTTGTCAATTATGTTGTTTTTTTCCTTAAGATGGGAAATACTGTGATCTGTCTGATATGTTATAGGAGTGGGGGCTGGTTATAGCACAAAAGCCCTTTGGTTCATGGTGTGCATTTAAATGATGGGGCTGAGATCAGGCTCCAAACCACTTCCTTGGAGCACTGTAGTGGACTGTGGCCTGTTGTTCCTACACCCACAGGGACTGACCTGCTATTCCCAGTCCTCACCAGGGGAACGCCCAGTGCTGGGTTTGGCAGGTTTGCTCATTTCAGAGTTGGACATCAGCCTGTTTGCAGCAGTGACCATTGCATATCAAAGCTTTTCACACCCACCCCGCCATCTGCACCAGAAGCCTAGCTTGCTTTTGTCCAAAGTGTTCTCAAGTACATACATAACAAGGAATGAAATAACGTGCATTTGCAGATTTCCTGCAGACTTTACATATTCTCTTCTAAAGGATACACACTTGAAGTACCACATGACAAGCAGTGGCTCACCTCCTCTGGGCCATTCAGGTAAATAATTCACATCAGAGTCGATGTCTGAGCCCCACAATTCCTTTTACTTTCATATTCTCTATATTCTTAAGCTGCAGGATCAAATTACTGTCATGGTTCAAAAAGCACTAGAGTGGACCCAATTTTTTTTGACAATTTAAATCCTATTTGCTCAGTTTAGTAGTGAAAACCAATGCTTGAACTGTGATATATGAGGGGCTAATATTTCTAAAATTCTAGAATGAGAATTTAAAAAGGAAAGCAAGGAACCACATCTAAACTCTTGTAAACCTTTGCTAGGTTAGCAAAGGAGTGACAAATAATGCAAAAGCCTTGCAAAAAATATCACAATTAAGAAGTACTTTAATTAAAAGCCTTTATGGTATTTTTAAAAATCTTCCAAGTTTTGATACCTTGAATTAAAACATTTTGCAGAATTCAAGAATATTATAATAAACATTTTATTTGAAAATAGATTAAATTTTATTTAAATATTGAGTTGAACTAAACTGTCAGATACATTACACACTCCTTCTGATGTCTAACTTTTAAAATTTCCTTAAGTCACATATAATAGCTGGGAGCTATAGCTTTAAAATAATTGTTCAAAAAAAAATCTGAGACATTAGAGCTAGAAGTCACTTACTTGCATGTGTTTGCTATCTTGAATATGTTGTTACCCGGTTCACACTGTGGTATAAATGGGGGGGGGGGGGAGTTGATTAAAGTCTGAGTTTTAAATAACTTGAGAAAATGGGTTCTTGCAACTTTCCCCTGGGATTCAGTACTAATCCTGCTATTGAGAAAATTATGAGGATATTATTAGAAAAGCTATAGACCTTGCACCCCCTTGAAAAACATGAGCATTGTTACAGTGCAGTCTAGTCTGTCTAGCCTCTGTAAACTCTACATAACTTGTGTGCTTCATCTGTGTACCTTTTTTAGAAATAAAAGCAGCATCAGCCTGAAACTACAAGCCCAGTAGAAATGCAAAAACAAAAAATTAGGCCTGACAAAGAGGAAACTACCCACTCACTCTGCCACAGGACTTTTCTGCTGTACCCACCACCTATGTTAAAAATGGTTGTTTGGGGGGGTTTACACAATATCAACAAGGGTACCTGATCTCAAACCAGGCAAAGTGGGGGCAAAAAGGAGGCCCAAACTTTACCTGTGTGATGTCCACGTGTATACCTAATCCTGAATTGTACCCCACATCTTTAAAATAAAATAAAAATATATTTCAGAAAAAAAGGAAAGGAAATGGTCGTTTAAATGTCTATCATCCCAGCGGACCATAAGTTTTTTGAAAACAAGAAATGCATCCTAATCATCTCTGAATGCTCAGCTTCTCTCATTTTTGGTGATGTTCACTTCATTTTCCATTCACATGCTATGTTCTTGGTCCTTATAGACTAGTACACAGGATGCTTCACCCTTCAGAAACTGTGTGTCATTTAGAAGGAGAATGTGTCAGCAAAGGAAGCAGGAAGGTTAGCAGAGGTAACAGAATGCAGTGCCGTCTGAAAACCAGTCATAGCAGCGGACGACTTTGTAGAGATGGGGGTCTCATTATGTTGCCCAGGCTAGTCTCTAACTTCTGACTTCAAGCAATCCTCCCGCCTCGACTTCCCGAAAGTTTTGTGATTACAGGTGTAAGCCAACATGCCTGGCCATGTTTTAGATTTCTGAAACTAAAAAGCATGTTGTCTGTGGTATATTTTTCATTTTTCTTGTCATAAAATTTAGTATTTATACGACCAAATTTTCATAATTATTCTTACCTGGTGCCTGTACCAACAAAAAATAGAATGTCTTCATTCACCTCTTTTCCTGCAGCATTGCTCTGTGAGTCAGGCTGAATATTATTCTCCAATCTTGACTTCCTTTGAAAGCCCCTGAACACAACTGAGCAAGAAGTGTGGTGAGGTAGGGGTGCAATAACAATGGTGGAAGCCACTGAGCATTTAAAGTGCTTTAGACAGAAGCAGAAGAATGATAAGACTTTATGGACCTCATCTTCTCAGAGAATCTGTCAGTGCAGTATAAAGAAAATAAAACTTAAAAACAGCAGACCTAAACAGGATCATCAGTTTTAAAACTTTTTGATGAAAAAACCCCCTATTTTTAAAATAAAATTGTTACACAGGCATAAGGATGGAAACAACACTGGGAACTACTAACAGGGAAGAAAAGGAAGAGGTTAGGAGTTGGAAAAAACAGCCATTGGGTACCATGCCCACCACCTGGGGGAGGGGGCTTAATAGAAGCACAAACCTCACCATCACTCAATTATACTTATGTAACAAACCTGCACATGTACCCCTTGAATCTAAAAATAAATAAAACAATGGAGCATTTCAATTTATGTGTTTGATGTCTCCTAACCCCTTGTGGAAATGATAATATAAAGATCTGGAAGTAAAAGTTTTGACTAAAAGAAAAATGAATATCAAAATTATGAAAAAATAAAATAGTCACACAAAATTCCAATGAAAAGAAAAAACAAGCAATACTTAATGATAATTCTACCATGAACATAAAAGTCAAACAAGTTGTATCTGAAATTTCTCCATTCCTTCCCCCTATTGGTGTGAAGTCAAAGTTGTATTATGGAGAGTGATAGACGTAAAGCCCCACCAATCAGAGCTGTACTCTGAAAAACTGGGTAGTGTTTCTGAAATATGACTCCTAGAAGTAGAATAGCTGGATCACAGAAAATATATGCTTTTATTTTTATATATTGTTTCATATTTTAATTCTAAAAGCAAAACATACACCTGGTTCAAAATTTCCAAAAGTACAGCAGAGTAGAAAATTGAAAAGAAATAATCACCATATGATATTCTACTGACTACCACAAAACTCTGACATTTATTATACTATTTTCTTTATTTTATCAAAGATCTCAGCTACTGTCTCTCAGCTATGAAAAATAAAAAGGCAGTGCATTGATATTATCATTCATCTTCTTTCACACCAAAGTCAGAATTCATTCTCAAGGTCTTTCTCTGAAGTATATAAAAGATATGATACTATACTGAAATGTCTTGTAAATGCCCAACAGACTGTCTTAAAATTAATGCATATCAAGGCTTACTATTGTGTAACTTTTGACAAAAAGGGACAGAAAATTGATTTTGCAGGATTCCAGAGAAGCGAAAGTAAAAACCACAGTTTTCATTCACAGTGAGAATGGCTTCACATCTTTCAATAGCAATATGGGAAGCTAAAAGACAATGGAACAATAATTCAAAATACTTTTTAAAACATTATTTCCAACTTAGAATTCTATAACTAGCTAAGGGACAGAGTAGAATGCAAATATTTTCAGATAAACAAGATCTGAAAAATTTATCTCCTACACATTCTTTCTCAGGGAGCAACTTGAAAATGTGCTTCATCAAAATGGGAGAGTAAAATAATAAAGACATAAGATACAAGAAATTAGAAACCCAGTACAGGAAAGAAATATCCCCAAGATAAAGGTAAAGGCGAGGTCAAGATCTGCTTTGCGGCAGACAATCAAGCATGGAAACAAATCAGAAAACACCAGGAAGGGCTTCTCCAAAATGAAGAAATTTACAAAATATCTGATATGAAATGTCAGAGACAAAGATACTTTTTAGACAATCAGAGGAGAATTTGAGGATTAAATTAGCAGTACAATTTCTTATAGTTAACTATTAGAAAAATAGAAAGCTACCCAGTTAATTTGGCTCAGGTGAGAAAAGTCATAACTTAAATATCTCAGTTCTGAATTACATATATAATCATAATAATTGAAAACTAAATATTAATGTAATCTATATTAAATAGTAGCAACATTAGGAGCAAGAAGTAATGGGAAATGAGGTTGTGTACAGTAGGGACAGAGAGTAGAGAGGTAAATACTCAGTTTTAATAACTGGAAGTCAATAGATAGTATTTAAAACAGAAAAATAAAAAAAAATAGCCATGCAAATCTGATTCTTAAAGATATTATGATAAATAGCAAACTATCCAACTAAAGTAATTAAAAATGGCCAATTCAGGGGAAGTAGAAAAGTTAAAAGAGAGGAGGAATACTGACTACATCAATTTTTAACTTTTAAACTAAATTATTTTTAATGTGCACTTTTTAACTTATAAGAACAAATTTTTTGAAAACTTTAATGTAATGCATAATGATCCTATTTATGATAATAACAAATACAGCATCACAAGAAATATACTCAAAACTTATAGTAAAACAAGCAAGCAAACAAACAATATAACTTCACACATAAATATAAGTATTTGAATAAATGGAGACGGTATATGCTCCACAATGAAAAAGTTCAATATTACAAATATAATTCTTATATACTTAACTTGCATATTTAAATACATTTTCATTAAAATTTTAATGACTGAGTGTTCATCTTTCAATTTTGCTGTTGTTGGTGGTTTGGTTTTGCTCTTTTATTCTTCTGGGTTTTTTATTTTCATTTCTTATAGTTTAAAGTGTGTGTCAATATATGTGTGAGGGTTTGACCTGAATTCCTTTTTTTCCCTCCATTCTTTCTGTTTTTCTTCTCTTTTCACTCTGTGCTAGAAATGTGTGTGTGTGTGTTTAGTTTTCTTGATTTTTTTTTGTGGTTGTTGTTTGTTTTGTTTTACTTTGTTGTTATTCCAGTTTGTTTTGGGGTGTGTGTGTATGTCTGTGTGTGTGTGTGTGTGTTCAATTGTTTTTTGCTTTGGTGTCTGCTTTCGTTGTTCTGTGTTGTTGTTTTATTTTCTTTTTAAAAAAAATTTTTTTTAATTCTTGTCCATCTTATTTCATTTGATTTTTCTCTGTGCTCTTCATTGCTGACACTGTATCTTGGACTCAGGAGGTACACACACATACCCATTGCATTGTCATATAGAGTGGTAGTGGGGAGCAGGTCTCAGGGAACATATACCCCAATCAGTTAACATTGTAATTTTCAAGTAGTTTCTGACTCCTAGCTCCCCATCCCCTACCTTATTCGACTTTCAAAACTACAAGACACAGCGAAACTTCCTACCCACAGTCCTATTTCAAAATAGAACAAATCCAGAGCCCGGATCAGGGAAGAATAGAGGGCTGAGCAGAAGGGACAGCCTCTCCCACTGACACTAAATACCAGAAGGGACAGCCTCTCCCACTGACACTAAATAACAGAACTAAAGAGAACAACAAGAGATTTGTCACAAATGAGTAAAAACCAAAGGAAGATCACCGATAATTTCAAGTGTAACAAAGAGAAAACTTCTGAAAAACTCAGACCTTGGAGCTCAAACAATGGAAGTCACCAACAACTGGCCCTAGAATAAGACAGGAATTAGGAAGTGGATGGTAAGAGTGAATCAGATTCAAGAAAGACAAGATGCAACACTGAAAGAACTTGTAACAGAGATTTTGGCAATAAAAAAATTGTATCCAGGAAATAAATAACAAGATGACAAGCATGGAAAGCAGAATTAATCTAGCTGAAGAAATACTCTCAGAACTTGAATAGCAGAATATGGAATTAACCTGATCTGTAAAAAACATGGAAAGAAGACTCAAAAGAAAGAACAAAGTCTATAAGAGATGTGTAATTCTATCAAGAGGCTGAACCTGTGCCTAATTGGTATCCCAGAAGAAGAAAGGGAAATGGAGAAAAACTTGGAGCAAGTATGCCAGGAGGTAATCCAAGAAAACTTTCCCCATCTAACCAGAGATGAGACCAGCCAAACACAAGAGATACAGAGAACCCCCAGAAGATATCAAATGAAAAGACCAACCCCAAGACACATAGTAATTTGCCTACACAAAGTAGGCACAAAAGAAAAAATCCTAAAGGCAGCAAGAGAGAAAGGTGAGACTACCTACTGGGGGAAAACCAATCAGAATAGCAGCAAACATATTGACAGAAATACTACAAGCAAGAAGGGACTGGAGTACATATTCAAAGTCCTCAAAGAGAAACAATTCCAACCAAGAATTTCCTACCCAGCCAAGCTCAACTTCATCAGTGATGGAGAATTAAAATCCTTCACAGACATCCAATTCCTAAGAGATTATGCAGCTTCCAGACCAACACTACAGGAGACACTTAAAAAGGTATTAAGCACAGAAGAAAGAAAAAAAGAATGACCACATACTACCCAAGAGAACAGCAGAGCACAGAATCAAAAGAAACAAATACAGCACAAGAAACTTGAAAATACACACATACATCAACTCCAAAGTCAAAAGAAAACAAGCAAACAAAGAAAAAACTTTATAAGAACCTCATGACAGGGATAAACAATCACATTTCAATAATCAGCCTGAATGTGAATGGACTAAATGCACCACTGAAAAGACACAGAATGGCAAACTGGATACAAAACCATGACCCAATTAATTGCTGCATCCAGGAAACTCATCTCACCACAAGGGATGCACACAGACTCAAAGTTAAAGGATGGAAAATGAGTTTCCAGGCAAATGGATCACAGAAGAAGGCAAGAGTCATGATCTTAATATCAGACAAAACAACCTTTAAGCTATCAAAAATTAAAAAGATGCAAAAGGACACTACATAATGATAAAAAGTTCAATCCATTAACATGAAATATCCATTTAAACATATATGTACCCAACACAGGATCACCAGCATTTATAAAACAACTACTAACTAAAAAAATATATTAACTCTAATACTATAAAGGCAGGGGATTTTAATACTCCTCTGACAGTCCTAGATAGATCATTGAGGCAAAAAATCAACAAGGAGATCCAGAACCTAAACCAAATGGACTTAATAGATACCTACAGATTATTCCAGCCAACAACCAGAGAATATACAATCTATTCATCACCACATGGAATGTACTCTAAGATCAATCACATCCTTGGACATAAATCAAGCATAAACAAATTCCATAAGATTGAAATATTGCCATGCACCTCTCAGACCACAGTGTAATAAAAATAAATATCAACACCAACAAAATTACCCCAAAACCCACAAAGACATGGACACTAAACAGCATGATGCAGAACAACTACTGGGTCAATACTGAAATCAAAGCAGAAATTAAAAAATTCCTGGAAGTGAATGAAAATGAAGAAACATCTTACCAAAACCTCTGGGATGCCATGAAAGCAGTTCTCAGAGAGGAATTTATATCTTCACGAGCACATATCAAGAAAATGGAAAGATCACAAGTTGAGAGCCTAACAAATCACCTAAGGGAGCTAGAAAGAGAAGACCACAAAAACCCCAACTTTAGCAGAAGAATTCAAATCACCAAAATAGGAGCCCAAATATGAGAAATAGAAGAAAAAATATCATAGAAAACATCAACAAAACAAAAACCTGGTTCCTTGAAAGAATTAACAAGATCGATGGATCCCTAGCCAGAATGACCAGGAAAAAGGGAGAGAAAGCCCTTTAATAAACAAAATCAAAAATACAAAAGATCAAATCACAGCTGACACTGAAGAAATACAAAAGATTATCAGGGATTACTATGTACACTTATATGAAAACAAACTCAATAACCAAAATGAAATGGAGGACTTTATGACATTATACAACCTCCCCAGGTTGAAACAAGAAGATATTGAGACACTAAATAGACCAATAACAGCCCAGGAAATTGATTCTATCATAAGAAAACTACCTACCAAAAAAAAAAAGCCCTGGACCAGAGGGAGGAGCTGATACCAATCCTATTGAAAGTATTTCAGGTAATTGAGAAAGATGGAATTCTCCCCAAATTATTTTACAAAGCTAACATCACACTCATACCTAAACCAGGCAAAGAGCCAACAAAAAAAGAGAACTACAGGCCAATATCCCTTATGAATATAGATGCAAAAATCCTCAACAAGATTCTAGCAAAATGTATCCAAAAACAGATCTCAAAAATCACCCACCCATGACCAAGTAGGCTTCATTCCCAGGATGCAGGGCTGGTTCAACATTTGCAAAACCATAAATGTCATTAAATACATCAACAGATATAAAAACAAGAACCACATGATTATCCTATTAGATGCAGAAAAAACTTTGATAAAATCCAGCATAGCTTCTTGATAAAAACCTTCAAACCCCTAGGTATAGAAGGAACATACCTCAAAACAGTAAATGCCACCTACAATAAACCCACAGCGAACATATTGCTAAATGAACAGAAACTGGAAACATTTCCCCTGAAAACTGGAACAAGACAAGGCTGCCCATTTTCACCCCTCTTGTTCAATATTGTGTTGGAAATTCTAGCTAGGGCAATTAGACAAGAGAAGGAAATCAGGGGTATCCAAATAGAAAAAGAGGAAGTCAAGTTATCCCTCTTTGCTGATGAAATGATCCTATACCTTGAAAATCCAAAAGAATCTGTCAAAATCCTGCTTGCACTGATAGACTTGGCAAAGTCTCAGGTTACAAAATAAATGTGCAAAAGACAGCTGCATTCTTATACACCACCAACAAGCAGGCAGAGACCCAAATAAAAAGCACTATTCCATTCACGATAGATACACACACACACACACACACACACACACACACACACACACACACAAAGTAATGCCTCGGCATCTTTCTAACCAGAGAAGTGAAAGGCCTTTACAATGAGAACTACAAAACATTGCTCAAAGAAATCCAAGAAGACACAAACAAATGGAAAAATATTCCATGCTCATGGATAGGAAGAATATACATTATTAAAATGTCCATCCTGCCAAAGGCAATCTACAGATTCAATGCAATACCCATTAAATTACCAACATTATTCTTCTCAGACCTGGAAATGACAATACATAAATTCATATGGAAACATAAATGACCATGAATAACCAAAACAATCCTTAGCAAAAGGAACAAAGCAGGAGGTATCACACATCCAGACTTCAAACTTTACTATAAGGCTACAGTAATCAAAACAGTCTTGTATTGATACAAGAACAGGCATATAGACCAATGGAACAGAAGAGATTCTGGAAGCAAAGCCTCAATTTCTCAACCAAATCATCTTTGACAAAGCCTCCAATAGCAACCACTGGAGAGAGGAGAACCTATTCAGTAAATGGTGCTGGGAAAACTGGCTGATCACATGAAGAAGATTGAAACAAAACCCCTACCTATCACCATACACAAAAATTAACGCTAAATGGATCAAAGACCTAAACATAAAACCTCAAACTATAAGAATCTTAGAAAATGCAGGAGACACCCTTATGGAAATTGCAACTGGCAACTAATTCCTGATCAGAACCCTAAGTGCTCATACCATAAGAAATAAGATGTACAAGTGGGACCTCATCAAACTGACAAGCTTCCACAAAGCAAAAGAAACCATCAAGAGAACAGGGAGACACCCCACAGAAATGGTAAAAAACAATTGCCAACTGTATATCTGACAAAGGCCTAACATCTAGGATCCACAAGGAACTCAAATACACTGAAAGGAAAAAAACAAATAGCCCCATTAAAAAGTGGGCAAAAGACATGAATAGACACTTCTCAAAAGAAGATATACGGCCAGCCAACAGACACATGAAAAGGTGGTCAACCTCACTCATCATCAGAAAAATGCAAATCAAAACCACATTGAGATACTACCTAACCCCAGTAAGAATTGCCATCATTAATAAAACAAACAACAATATGCTGGCAAGGATGCAGAGAAAAAGACCACTTCTACTCTGCTGGTGGGAATGCAAACTAGTGCAATCTCTTTGGAAGACAGTGTGGTGATTTCTGAAAGAACTAGAAATTGACCTTTCATATGACCCAGCAATTTCCCTATTGGGAATATAGCCAGAGGAACTCAAATCATTCTACAAAAACGAAACCCACACACGTGAGTTTGTTGCAGCTCTATTCACAATAGCAAAAACATGGAACCAACCATGCTGCCCATTGAAGTTGGACTGGATTTTTAAAATGTGGTACATATACACAATGGAATATTATGTAGCCACAAAGAAGGACAAACATATGACTTTGCAGCAACTTGGATGGATTTAGATACTCAGTGATCTATCATAGAAAATAACAGAGTACCATATGTTCTCACTCATAAGTGGACCTTCAACAATTATAATACTATAAGAAAGGGATTGGCAGTAGTGGAAAACTGTTGGGAGGGGGAGTGGGATTGGCAGGAGGGAAACTACTAGGAGATGGAGGGGCATACCTCATCAACAAAGGTACCTGCAGAATGAACATTTGTATGCCTAACCCTGAATTGTACCCCACATCTTTAAAATAAAAAATAAATAAAATAAAATAAGACAGAAAATGAAAAGATAACCCACAGACTGGGAGAAAATATTTGTAAATCATATGTCTGAAAAGAATTGAGTATGTGGAGTATATAAAGAACAATTATAATAAAGGCAAATAACTCAATTTAAAAGTGGGCCAAGAATTTGAATATATATTTCTCTAGAGAAAGTATGCAAATCACCAATAAGCACATGAAAAAGACTATCATATTTGGAAACACAACTGTATTCCTAGGGCCTAGTTGGAAACATATCTCAAGAAAATATTCAACAAATATTGACTGAATGAATGAAAGAGGTCATATAGACTGAGCCCTTATCTGTGGGTTCTGCATTTATGTATTCAAAATATTTTTTTAAATGGATGGTTGCTTCTGTGCTGAACATGTACAAACTTTTTTCCCTTGTCATTATTCCCTAAACAATACAGTATATCAACTGTTTACATAGCATTGATATTCTATGAGATACATAAGTATCTAGAGATGATTTAAAGTACCCAGGAGGATCACACAGCTTATAGGCAAATACTACACCATTTTATATCAGGGTCTTGAGCATCCATGGATTGTGGTATCCATAGGGGTTCCTGGAATCAGTCCCCCATGAATATCAAATAACAGTTGTGTACACCACTTTTGGGCAGTGGCCACAGGTCAGTCCACATGCCACCTTCTCCACCCCTTTCTCACCCAAGATTCTCCATAACTTGCCCCAAGAGCTCACCACAGATAGACATTATTTCTGGTCATAGTTAGTTTCTGGGATAAAACTAGAGAAATATGGCAGTGACTCCCTAAAACGACTTGGATGATGCTCATCAGTATATTCCAACTTTGGAAAACCCTGGAAAAATTAAGACAGAAGTATGATGTGCTTCCTATAAAGCTAAATTAATTTTATTTACATGATTGTCCTTTATTCTGAAATTGTGTCCAACAGGCATTTTCAGCATTAAAACATTCTTTATTAAATTGTAATGATTGAAAGTGGGAGAAGTTTGCTCTCTTTTTTGTCTGCACTTCTGTCTCCCATGAACTTTTGGTTTTAAAATATTCAAGCCGGGCTCGGTGGCTCAGCCTGTAATCCTGCGCCTTTGGGAGCCTGAGGTGAGTGGATTGCCTGAGCCCGCGGGTTCGAGACCCGCCTGGGCAGTGAGACCTCATCTCTACAATAAATCAAAAAATCAGCCGAGCGTGGTAGCGCATGCCTGTAATTCCGGCTACTTGGAAGGCTGAGGTGGAAGGATTGCCGGAGTCCAGCAGGTCGAGGCCGCGGTGGCCGGGAGCAGCCACTGCACTCCAGTCTGGGTGACAGAGTGAGACCCCAACTCAAAAAAATATATATATATATATTCTGTCTTTTATGAAATTACAGTGATTGGAGGTGGTAGATGTTTTCTTAAATCTCCTAACTAAAAAAATAAAACAGAGTTGACAACCTGAAAAAAGAAAGAAAGAAAGAAAAGAAGAGAAAGCACAATAAAATCTCTGGACAGAAATTTTTTCAATTTAGTCAAGAAAAATTTACTAAAACTCTGTAAGAACAGTGATGTTCTGTAGTATTTGAACCAAGATCTGTCCCCTCCTCCCCATCCCAGCTCATCAAGAGGAAAATTATGCACCAAGCTAATGAGGTCAAGAACATAGGGCTAGCTCTCTCTCCCCAACTTCCACTTGGAGGGCTATCCTCCAAGGACAGGAAGGATTTCAGCATTTCTTACCCTGTGTCTGATTATTGCTTCCTAAGACTAAGTTTCAGGTTAGTGTAGCGGAGAGATCAGGACTCCTTTCTCCCACCAAGCCACCACTTGTGAGTTGAAGGATCTATCTTGGACACAGTACCACTGAAAATTATGGGCCCCTGATCACCTTTTCCCCAGCAAATAAGATGGATTAAAAAAAAAAAAGAGGAACAAAATCATACAAGACATGTAGGAAATAAAAACTATAATATAATATATATAACTACAGTTAGACATAAATCTAACTGTATCAATAATAACATTAAATATGAATGGATTAAACAATCTAATCAAAAAGCAGGAAACTCAGACATGATTTTAAAAAGATCTAACTTTATGCTATCTACAACAGACACACTTTAAATTCAAAGATTCTAATAGATTAAAAGTAAAAAGAGCCAGTCACAGTGGACCACACCTATAATCCCAATACCTTGGGATGCCTTGGCAAGGGAATTGCTTGAGGCCAGGAAAATTTGAAATAAGCCTGGGCAACATAGCATGAACCTCTCTTTACTTAAAAAATAAAATAAAAGGTTATATCATTTAATCAGTAACCACAAAAAGCTGTAATAGCTATACTAATATTATACAAAGCTGGCTCTAAAACAAAGCATATTACTAGAGAGGTATTTTATAACAATAAAAGGGTCATTCCATGAGTAAGATAAAGCAATTGTAAGCATATATGCACCTAACAACAGGGTACCAAAATACATGAAACAAACATTGACAGAATGAAG
Organism: Carlito syrichta; assembly: GCF_000164805.1. Lineage (NCBI taxonomy): Eukaryota > Metazoa > Chordata > Mammalia > Primates > Tarsiidae > Carlito > Carlito syrichta. Next base: position 7,792 of record NW_007253778.1, on the reverse strand, counting down.
GGAGAAATAGACATTTCAAAAATAATACTTGAAAATTTAAATATCTCACTTTTAATAATGGATGAAACATCTAAGCAGAAGATCGACAAGGAAACAGAAGACTTGAACAACACTATAAACCAAATAGACCTACAGAAATCTATAGAATATTCTACTCAACAATAGCAGAGTACACGCTATCATCAAATCACATAAAATAGTCTCCCATAAAGATCGTATGCTATACCAAAAAATAAACCTCAGTTAGTTTAAAGAACAGAATATAGCATATGTCTTCTACCAACAATGGACTACAATTAGAAATTTGGAATCTCACAAATATACGATATTTAAACAACACAACCCTAAATAACAAATGGATCAAAAAGGAAGTTATAAAATACTTTTAGATACATTAAAACAAAAATACAGCATGTCAAAACATTTGTAAGATTACAGCTAAAGTTACTTTAGAAAAGAATTTGGCAGTTCTCCAAAAGTTAAGTCTAAACTATATGATCCAGCAAATATACTCACAGATCTATGCCCCAGAAAACTAAAATATGTATTCACACAGAAACTTGTATACAAATGTTCACAGAAGCATTATTCATAATAACCAAAAATGGAAACAACCCAGATGTGATCAGTTTATAAAGAAAACATGGCATATCCATATAATAGACTATTTTAAGGTGTTTAAGTGGAATGAAGTATTGATACCAGCTACAACATTAATAAACCTTGAAAATACTATGCTAGGTGAAGTGAAAAAAAACAAAGACAAAAGGCCATATATTATATGATTACTTTTATATAAATGTCCAGAATAGTAACTGTTCACCTATTTTCTGTTTCTATGGATTTGCCTGTTCTGGATATTTCATAATTACTATGAATAGTTTTCATAAAGAATTTCCACAAAATGTTGTTTAGAGGCAATTCATTGACTGGGCAGAAGTCCTAAGTTGTAAACTCATTCTGATTGTTTAGTTAATTAGGGTACTCCCAGTTGAGAGATACTGAAGGCTGGAAGATACTGAATTCAATTATTACCCAAATCTGTTGAAACATCCTGTCACTTAACCTTTAGCAGGTGTGAGTACAATCTTCTCGCAGTCCCCTGACTCCACATTGTCTTAGCCTTAATTACTATTTTTTTTACATTTTCTTTTAGTGGCTGTAGTTGTTTAGTTTTAGATTCAGGGGTGCAAGTGTAGTATGTTACATGGGCATGTTGTATACTGGTGGAGATTGGGCTTCTAGTGTATCTATTTTGCAAATCATGATCACTATACCGGATAGATAATTTTTCTTTTTTTTTTTTTTTTGAGTCAGAGTTTCACTCTATCACCCAGACAGTAGTGCAGTGGCACACTCATGGTCACCACAGCCTCAACCTGCTGGGCTCAGGCAATCCTTCTGCCTCAGCCTTCCAAGTAACTGGAATTACAGATGCACACCACCACTCCTGGTTACTTTTTTTTTTTAAGATGTGGGGTACAATTCAGGATTAGGTATACAAGTGGACATCATACAGGTAGATATAAGATCTCACCAAGTTGCCCAGTTTGGTCTCAAACCCCTGAGCTCAGGCAATCCTCTCACCTCAGCCTCCTAAAGTGCGGAGATTACAGGCTTGAGCCACCATGCCTAGCATTGATAGGTAATTTTTAAATTCTCAACCCCCTCCTGCTCTCTCCCCTTTGGAATTTCCTGTATCTATCATCTTCATCTTTATGTGTACCCACTGTTTAGTTTCCATTTAGATGTGGAAACATGGAGTATTGGGTTTTGTTTCTGAGTTAGTTCACTTGTTATAATGGCCTCTAGTTCCGTTGATTTGGATCAAGATTTTTCTTCAGAAAGCATTGCAGATCAACTGGTGAATTTAAATTTGTCCTTTATTTCTGGTATAGATCTGTCCAAGTGTGTTATGTGCCTCATTGGGAGTCGCGGAGTCTAAGGAGTCTAGGACTAGACTGGGCCACAGTTGAGTAACAGGAAGGTTTTGAGAGGAGATGTCCCAAAAAACTTGTCAGAATGGATGTAGTTTCTGAATCATATGCTTGATAGACCATCTTGAGCTCTAAGTGACAGTTACTTTGGTTAAATATTTTTCTAACCTCACTTGGGTAAGAAATAATGTGAGAAACCTAAATATTACAATAGCATTAATAGCCACAACAGTGAGTAACAGAAGTTGAAGACTGGATTTTAGCCATGTCTTGACTTTAAAGGGTAATCATCTGAAGAGATCAAAGAGCCAAATATTTTAATGACAAGTATTCTATTTAGCTGATTGGCATGTACATGGATTTTTCATTCTCTACTTTGTTAGAAGTATTTATCCAGGTGTAACAGGAGGTATTGACTACATAGCTTGACCATGATATAATTCAAGATAACTCTGTTGTATAAAGGAGTAGAAGGCAAAAACCAGGAATATAGACAAAGCAACATATAAGAGGTTGAATATTTCAGGGATCTTAATTATATGTAGGTCTGGTCCAAGCAGGATTGGATGAACAGTCGATTTCAACTGTCATCTGCTTCACTTCTGGGTCAGTTTTAGTTTTCTGAATTTCAGCTGGGGGTGGGAGGTAGTAATTTTCTTTAAATGAGAAGTATGAATCCAAGCATCAACATCTTTTAGTTTGCCAGCACAGGAATTGATAAGAAGTACCTGATAAGAACTTTTCCACCAAGGCTGAAGGAAATATTTTTGTAACTGCCTCTTTTGATAGACTCATCAGGCTAAAGATTATGATGTTTGGTTTTTCATCTCCCATGTACACATTGTGGAAAGATTGTCTACTAGGGTATTATTTTGGTCTACACCTTAACTATTCATTTACAATATTGGAGAATGTCTCCTTTAGTCAGTTGAATATCAAAATCATAGAGGGTTAAATGCTACCCGGTGATAATTTCAAAAGTTGACATCTTGTGTTTTCCAAAAGGTGCAAACCTTAGATTCAACAGAACCAGAGAAGTGTCTTTGACCAAGTCAATTTTAATGTTTCCACAAATTTTGCTTGCTGAGTTTTGATAATTACATTTGTTCTTTCCACAAATCTGGGAGATTGGGGATAGTAGACACAATGAAAGTGTTGTAATATGGGCCAAATTTTGCAAATTTGCTTTGCATCATGGCTAATGAAGTGAGTTTCTCAGTTATTATTTAATTCTAAAGGTACACCCTATGTAGGAATAATTTTTTTCTAATAATAGTTTTGTGTTTTTTATGGTGAAAGTATATATATCTAGAATTAGCCAGCTGGACTCAGATGATCCCAATTTTGTTGGCAATATCAGAAGCAACATAATCAGGAGCCAGTGGAACATATGCTTTCTTCTCTCCATCAGGCCTGGTCAGGGTATTAGCCTTGGCTACATCAGTGTTAGAGCTTCTTCAAGATCTGGTGCTTGTTGACTTTAACATTCACAAAGAACACAAGAGTGTGGTTGTCTTCTATCGTCTTCATGGCAGACTCAGTGAGCAAGGGGAACTTGATGATGGCATAGTGGTCAAGCCAGTTTCTCCTGTGGATGCTCTTTGGAGCAGTGTCGTTAGGAATGTGGGTGACATGCAGATCTTCCTTCCACTGTGGCTATGGGTGCCTTTCAGCACTCTCTTCTTGGCCTCAAAGACTTTGCTTTGGCTTTGGGAAGGGTAGAAACTTGCTTCTTCACCTTTGGCACCATCTTGTCTAATAACAGTTTTGCAACAGCTGAGGTAGTGTCACATCAGCAAGGAAATGTATCTACTCAGTGAGGGAATATATAAATCATATCAAGAATATATTTATAACCTTGATATGGAAGTAGCTGGATGAAATCTATTGTCCAAATCTCAAAGACTTCATTGGCCTGGTCAAAACCACCTGGAACTATCTGAATTGTCTACTGGGTTGAATTTTGGAGAAATATGCAAGACAGTTTTGCATCTTTGGCAACCCTTGAAATGTTTCCCCACCAATGCTATTTCATAAAACTTATAAGTTGATCAGCGACCCAGTGAGTCATCTAATGTATTATTTCAAGTAGAATTTTTCTCATGGCTTCTGATAATACTGGTTTATTACAGAAACCTTACCATGAACTTGTTGCTGGGCAAAAAATGCAACTGTTTTCAGCTCAATAAAATATTTCCTTATGTGATGCTTAAGACTGAGCATCTTTGACAACATCATTTAAATTCTTTTTTGGAAAATAATCAATATTAGCTATAAGGTTTTTGGTCTTAGAGGAACTCAAGGCAGCCACTTGTGGTGCATAATCAGTCAAGAATTATTTAGCCTCATAAGAGTCTAACTTTGAGTGTCTCAAAATTTTTATTATGGTCAAGGCAGAGCAAAGTTGGATTAAATTTATAAACTACTGATAAAATTTCCATTTTTGATTTGATTCCCTCCAGAATTAAAAATTCTCTTTGTTTCCAAAGCATACCATAATCATGAACAACCCCAAAGGCATAACAGCTGTCTGTGTAAATAATTGCAGTATTACCTTTCACCAGCTATACAAGTTCTGATAATTAGGTTCATGAACCATCCTAGAAAAAGTGCTACATATCTCATTGATAAACATCACTATAGTCACCTTCAAAGTGATATTGATAAATATCACTATAGACACCGTCCTTGAGAAGTTATGCACTGACATCAGTGCCTAGCCTGCACGTCAAAGCAATTTTGGAACTCTTTCTGAAATGGCCATCAGAGCTATCCTTGTTATTTGTTGAATCTGACAAGTTTGTGAATTGTTACTGTGTGCTTATGTTGGCAGTAGTGTACAAATAACTATATTGGAACACCCTCCCTGCTCACCTGAACTGGTCCCCAATAACCTTTTCTTTACCTAAAGATAAAGGAAATATTGAAAATAAGAGATTTGATGACATTCAGGACATCAAACATGATGATGGCTCTGATGACCATTCCAGAAAAGGAGTTCCAAAATTACTTTGACAGGTGGACTAGGCACTGGCATCAGTGCATAACTTCCCAAGCAGAGTACTTCAAAGTTAACCATAGTGATATTCAGCAATGAGGTATATAGCACTTCTTCTAGGATGAGTTTGAGAACTTAACTGTTGAACCTTCACAAGACTGGTTAAGGCATAAAGCTCTGCTTGTAGGTCCAAAGTAACCATCAGCAATGGGGCTGCTTCAACTATTTCAAAAAGGATAACAATAAAATAATCAGCAAGATATCTTCCTTTATTATCCGTTATATATGATCCATCAATAAACCATAAAAGTCAGCCGGGCTCGGTGGCTCAGCCTGTAATTCCAGCACTTTGGGAGGCTGAGATGAGTGGATTGACCACGGGTTCGAGACCCACCTGGGCGACTTGGCGAGACCTCATCTCTACAATAAATCAAAAAATTAGCCAGGCATGGTAGCGCACGCCTGTAGTTCCAAATACTTGGAAGGCTGAGGCAGAAGGAGCCCAGCAGGTCGAGGCTGCAGTGGCCAGAAGCGGCCAATGCACTCCAGTTTGGGTGACAGAGTGAGACTCCAACTCAAAATAAATAAATAAATAAATAAACCATAAAAGTTTTGTATTCAATATGGGGGTTTCTTGTAAATCAATTGTAGGTTTTGGTAGCTTATCAGTTAGATTTGAACAGTCATAAATTGTCTCATCATCTGTTAGGGGAAGGAGAGTTGCTGGATTAAGATTACTGAAACAAGGAAGAGTAATATGAGGAGAGGGCAACAGCAAGATTTCATAAGAAGTGACTCTGGAGGGATGCGGCAAGATGGCGACAGGGCAACCCGGCGTCTGAAGCCTTCTGCAAGGGAGATCTGCAGTGGGTCTCTGACTCTTGCTCCGGGGGGCTGGGGACCCCAG
>NW_007253778.1:0-1930 GCF_000164805.1 Carlito syrichta | reverse complement strand
ATAAGGAGGAACTGATACCAATCCTATTGAAAGTATTCCAGGTGATTGAGAAAGATGGAATTCTCCCCAAATCACTTTATGAACCTAACATTGCATTGATATCCAAGCCAGGTAAAGATCCAACAAAGAAAGAGAACTACAGGCCATTATCCTTGATGAACATTGATGCTAAGATTCTCAACAAGATCCTAGCAAACCAGATTCAACAACACTTCACAAAAATCATCCATCTCCCCCCCATCGCTGCTGCCCCTGCTGCTGCTGCCGGCGCCAGCACCACCGCCGCTGCGGCCTCTGGGAGGGGTAGCATATCGTACCACGCGGCCCGAGGAGATCCACAACGAAACGCTTCAGGGAAGATCTGCTGGGATCGCTCCCACCTATCCTGCGACCGAGACTGTCCTGCCGCCCGGCGTGGGGCTCCTGTCGCCTGCTCGGAGGCAGGCAGCCATCTTGTTCCTGTCCGGCCCCACCCCCTCTGGGGCGAGCAGATGAGATAGCACCACCTGCTGGCGATTCAAGGTAACAACACCGAAACGGGAGAAACAAGCTTGATGAAGACATAGACCAAACCGCTGAAGGAAAGTTAATCTGAACTGTCCTTCACAGCAGATCAGGGGCAATTGACTCTAACTGCAAACTAATTTACCAGCTTGAAAAGAAAACTAGAAATCAGACCTGAAAGGACATTGCACTTAAACAAAAGGTCTCAGAGTGTGCTTCATTGATTCTATCAGTCTAATGACTTAATTCTATTCCTACTGAATTGTTCCCTTTTTTCTTTTTTCCTTTTCCTTTTCTTCTCTTTTCTTCTCTCTGTAAACCATATCTTTGTATAGAGGAACAGCACACTAACAAGGTGGTTGGTTAGCTTGTATATTAGCATCCCTATATGTTTTATTTTTTGTTTGTATGAGAGTTGGTTCGACTGTAGCTGTGGTATATTGTTTTTATCTGTTTCAGCATAGGCCTCTCTCTCTATTTGTTGGCACACTCGTTCGTTTCCCCCCTTACTCCTCTATCTCTCCACTCCCCTCTTCAACCCACTATCTGCTCCGTTCTCTCCCCTCTGCTAACCACATTTTATTTCAGGGAGTAAACCTACAGCCCCAGCACGGACAGATTCCAGGGCAGTGGGAAATGGGTTCCACATTATCCACACGCCTGTCAGCGAATACCAGGACCTGCAGACGGATTTTGAATCACAGCTCTCCCCTTAAATACATCTCAAAACTGCAAAAAGGACCACCTCCAACCTACAGTGCAACTTCAGAATTGAACAAAGTAAGAGGACATACATAAAGAATAGGAGATTGAACAAACAGAAGTAAAACCAATCCCTTTACCCCTGAATAACAGAATTAAAGAAGACGGTGACGTGGAGGGAAGGAAAAAGTAGAGGGGGGAAAAAACCGCACAAATGAAGAAAAACCAAAAGAAGAATATAGGTCCTACACAGACCCATGGGAAATCAGACACTGAGAAAACACATTCTGGAACACAGACAATGAAGAGTCCCCAGAATGACTGGTTACATGCAACAAACCCAGACATCAAGACATTAATGGAGAGAATTTAAAAAATTGAGGAGAGACAAGAAGAAAATAGGAAGGAGCTGTTGTCAGAAATGACAGCAGTAAAGAATACTGTGATGGAAATGAACAACAGACTAATAAGCATGGAAAGCAGAATCAGCCAAGCCAAAGAAAGAATCTCAGAGCTCGAAGACCAAAACACAGAACTAACCCAAACTGTCAAAAGCATAGAAAAGAAGCTCAAAAAGACAGAACAAAACCTGCAAGAGATGAATGATCACTTCAAGAGACCAAACCTAAGAATAATTGGGCTTCCTGAGGCAGAGAGAGAAACAGAAGCCACGCTGGAACAAACATTTCATGAAATCATTCAAGAAAACTTCCCTCATCTCATT
>NW_007253777.1:42017-43227 GCF_000164805.1 Carlito syrichta | reverse complement strand
CCTTATGCTTTTGGAGCAGGGCTGGATAAATTAGTTCCACGTTCTTCGTTGGGTTTCGTGACTTTCCGAATGGTCAGCTTAAGGGGTGTTCTCCCTTGAGCTGAATCTGCGGTGCACTCCCAGTCCTGGAAGGCCAGCTTAGTTCTGTTATGTAAAAGAACAGTAAATGGCCCCCTCCAGAGGGGCTTTAGAGATTATACATTTTACTCTTTTACCCATACCATATCACCTGGCTTAAAAGAATGAGTATTGGTAGTTAAACTAATTGGCAATCATTCTCTGACTTGACAATGGATGGCTTTTAGGACTGAACCTAAGGCCTGCATTTGCTGTTTTAGGATAAGACTTTCTAATTCCTTTAAGTCTCCCTGTATGCCCTTAACAAGAGGCCTACCATTAAACAATTTTAAAGGTTTAACAAATTCCATTTCAGGGACTTGGATCCTGAGTGATGAAATACCAAATACCTATGTTTAGTTTACTTATGTCTCCAAAGGATTTCTAGTGATTATTATGCTAACCTGCAAATTGAAATTATACTGTCCTAGTCTTACATTTGATGGAATTTTCCCTGGATTTGTCAAGGGGTGGGACAGGTTGCCACTCGGCCTGCAGTAGAAATGTTTGAACGCCTTTCAAAACCTACCTATAGGAAATTTATTTATGTCTAACCTGTGCTAGCTACCCTGCCTCAATTATTTATTCTTTAGAGATTTTTCGATCCCAAAGGCGAGCCACTCAGTGGCGCACAAATCCCAGAATTTCTTTTCCTTTAGTTCTGAAAAGTTTTCAGTCATGAGAGTTAACGGCATTGTCCGTGTCTGTCCCATCTCACTCGCCAGTACTGTCACCCCAACAAACACAAAAACAAGACAAAAAGGGAAAACGACAAGAGACACACAGTAGCGGCCGTGAAAACAAATCTGAAAGTACGATAGGGGAGAGACAGACCGTCCACGAGTCTCACCTTCCCCACAGATGAAGACCTCGTCTTCTGGATGGGGACATGAGACGTCTCCCACGAGCCCTGGCAGGCGGCTTTCCAGCGCGTCTGCCTAGCCTGATGCCGACCTCAGAACAAAGTGTGGAGCTCCACCTGAGACACAGACCACAGATGCGCTAACCTAGGAGTGACTTACTGAATGCCGGCCTGAAAACCCTCCGGATCGCCAGAGCCCAGCAGGTCGAGGCTGCGGTGGCCAGGAGCGGC
>NW_007253777.1:39491-41548 GCF_000164805.1 Carlito syrichta | reverse complement strand
CGAGGATCCTTTCTCTTGCTATCACAGAGGGACATCTATTATTCCATGTTCTGAAATTCTTCAAAAACTCTGTTTCAGTGACCTTCTTTCAAGGTTACAGAGGAAATCCAAGTCCACTTAATGGCTTGTTAGGGACTGCACGATCTGACGACTTTTCTGATGCTTTTGGAGACATGCAAATATCTGCTTATTTATTTAGAAAATTCATTTCAAACTATTTTTAAGCTTTCTTTTTGTGTCATGTTCGAAATAGTTGAGAGAGTGTCATTTGAGAAATTTTAAGAATTCTCTGGACAGATGTTATATGTTTTCTACTTTATGATTTTCTATCCTACGGAGGTTTCCACTGTGATTTTATTTAAATTCACACTCCATAATTCTACCAGGACACAAACTCTCTCTCGATTGAAGAAATCCTCTTACTTTACTTTAATTTTTGCTAGTATAAACTGAGTTTGATCATTTATTTCTACATATCCAAATTCTTAGGTATACTATATCACATAGAACATTGGTAAACATATATTAAACTCCCACGTTACCTTGATTCTTAATAACTCTTATTTTAGAATTTTCTTTGTTTAGTATGATGCTTAGAACTACTTTACATATATGCATATATACATACACATGTGCATATGTTTATGTATGTGTTTAATATCTGATTTATACATAAATAATGTATAACCATATATTATGTATAATGTAATAATTTGATACCCCTATACATTGTGATATGAAGATTATAATTATGCTAATGAACAAATCAATCACATTAGATAGTTGCCATTTTTTTTTTGAGCTGTAGTCTCACTCTGTTGCCCATACTGGGGTACAGTGACATGCTGCTGGCTGCCACAGTCTCGACCTAGTGGGCTTCAATGATACTTCTACCTCAGCCTTCCAAGGAGCTAGAATTCCAGGTGTCCACTACCATGCCTGGCTAATTTTTTATTTATTGTAGAGATGGCATCTCACCAAGTTTCCCAGGTGGGTCTCAAACCCGCGGGCTCAGGGAATTCACTTTCCTCGGCCTCACAAAGTGCTGGGCCTGTAGTTGTCATTTTTATGTTTTGTAAGGAGAACACATATTTTCCATTATTTTAGCAAATTTTCTTATTAACTATAAGGCTCGGTGTTATACACTAGTTCCCTAAAACTCAGTGATATTAAAGTTTTGTAACCACTGAAAAACATTTCCATTTTTCCAACCTGCAGGCCCTGGTGACCGTCCTTGTAATTTCTTCCTCTATGAGGTCAATCTTTTTTGATTCCACATGAGTGAGATTATGTAGTATTTTTTGTTCCCCTGAGTTGGAGCTTCATTGTTGCCCAGGATGGAGTGTGTGGCATGTTAATGGCCATTGGAGTCATGATCTGCTGTGCTCAGGTGAATCTTCTGCCTCAGCTTTCCAAGTAGCCAGATCTACAGGTCTGAGCTACCATACCCAGCTTAAAAAAAAATTATTGTTGTTTCAAGGTCTCACCAATTTGCCCAGTCTGGTCTTAAACTTCTGAGCTCAGGTCATTCTGTCACCTCAGGTACCAAAGTGTTGGAATTACTGACTTGAGCCGAGCATGGTGGTGCATGCCTGTGTTACCAGCTAGTTGGAAAGCTGAGGCTAAAGGATCACCTGAGCCAAGCAGGTTTAGACTGTGGTGGCCAGGAAATAACAGTGCCCTCCAGCCTGGGTAACAGAGAGATGCCAACTCAAAAAAGAAAAAGAAAAAAGGAATGTTCTAATGATTTTTATAATGACTCTGTCAATTTTAAACTCATCAACAGTATACAGTATTTCTTTTTCTTCCAATCATTATGAAATGTTATCTCAGCTGGGCTCTGTGGCTCAGCCTGTAATCCCACACCTTTGGGAGGCTGAGGTGAGTGGATTGCCTGAGCCCGCCGGTTTGAGACCCGCCTGGGCAGCGAGACCTCATCTCTACAATAAATAAATTAAAAAATCAGCCGGGCGTGGTAGCGCATGCCTGTAATTCCAGGTACTTGGAAGGCTGAGGTGGAAAGATCACCAGAGCCCAGCAGGTCGGGGCTGTGGTGG
>NW_007253777.1:32025-39219 GCF_000164805.1 Carlito syrichta | reverse complement strand
TCATTGGATAAATAACAATTCATTTGGGGGCTATTTTTTAGTCAGGTGATTATCATTCTCTTGTTGTTGCCTTTGATTTGTGTAATTTTCTTGTGTATTTTGGAGATTAACATCTGGGTGACTGAGGTGGGAGGATGTCTTGAGCCCAGGGGTTTGAGAGCAGCCTGGGCAGTTCAATCTACAAAAAATTATAAAAAATTAGTCAGGTGTGGTGGCACTTGTTGTTCCCAGGTACTTGGGAGGCTTAGGGGAAGAATTGCCAGAGCCCATAGATTGAGCCATAATCATGCCACTACACTCCAGCCTGGATTATCCTGGAGTGCGACATGCTCAAGGCCACTGTAGCCTCATTGGACTCAGGCAATACTTTTGCCTCACCCTTCCAAGTAGCTGGAACTACAGGAACATGCCCTGCTGCCCAGCTAATATTTTGCTTTATTGTAGCGATGAAGTCTTGCCATGTTGTCCAGGCTGGTCTCGAACCTGTGGACTCACACAGTCCTCTCACCTTGGCCTCCCAAAGTGCTAAAAATATAAGTGTGAGCTGACATGCCCAGACAACACTGTCTTATGCCTCTTGTTTCTTTATTACTGTCACAAAAATACACATTTTATGTTGTGTGTATATTAAGAAAGATGTGTTCAAATTTTGTTTTTTAAAATTCTGTAATAAACTATGAACATTTTAGACACCATAATTATGATAGCAGAGCATTTTCTATTAGAATATACAGTATCTTTAAGAGAATTTTATAATTTTTTTGGTTTAATGATGCTGTTCACCATTGTTTTACTTTTCAAGAGAAATATTCCCTTGGGGCATTTCTTGTAGGGCTATTTTCATGGAAACAAATACCCTCAGGTCAGGCTTGGTGGCTGAGTCTGTAATCCCAGCACTTTGGGAGATCAAGGTGAGTGAATTGCCTGAGACTGCAGTTTTGAGATCAACCTGGGCAACTTGGAAAGACCTCCTCTCTACAATAAATAAAAAAATAAACTGGGTGTGGTATTGTGCACCTATATTTCCAGTTACTTGGAAGGCTAAGGTGGAAGTATCTCCAGGGCCTAGCAGGTTGACACTGGGGTAGCCATGAGTGTGCTACTACACTCCAGCCTGGGCAACGGAGTGAGACTCTAACAAAAAAACTCCAAAAATAACACCCTCAGTTTTGCTTATTTTGGTAAGTCTATGTTTTCCCTTATATTTCAACTAGTTTTTTCAGATCTTGTACATCTGGGTGCATATCTGTAGATTCTGCCTCTCTGGATTCAGCCAATGAAAGATAAAAAATATTTTGGGCCAGGTTCAGTGGCTTAGCCTGTGATCCCAGCGCTTGGGAGGACAAGGTGAATGGACTGCCTGGGCCTGCAGTTTTGAGACCCACACGGGCAACGTGGTGAGACCTCATGTCTACAATAAATCAGCCTTGGAAGACTGAGGCATAAGGACCACTGGAACTCAGGAGGTAGAGGCTGTGGTGGCAGGGAGTGTGCCACTGCACTCCAGTTTGAGCCACAAAGTGAGACTCCAACTGCAAAAATTTTGTTTTTAAAAATAGATTATTGCATTCTGTGATCAGGATATTGGATTGCTCGATGTTGTCCAAGTTTATATACATTTTATATTTATTCATTTTATATTCCTGTCTCAATATTTATAACTGACACGTCTTTAACTTTTTCATTTTTTTCTGCTTGATGACTGTTATGCCCCTCTAGTTAATTTTTTAAAATTCAGTTATTGTATTTTGAAGTTTCACTGTTTTATTGAATTGTCTATAGTTTTACTCTATATTGATATTCTCAATTACCTATGTAATTTCTATTTTTTATCTGTGTCCTATTTTACTTATTAAGCATGCTTAAGAGGATTATTTTGATTTTTAAAAAATAATGCAGCCAGGCTTGGTGGTTCAGCCTGTAATCCCAGCATTTTGGGAGGCTGAGGTGAATGGATTGCCTGAGCCCACGGGTTCGAGACCCACCCGGGCAAATTGGCGAGACCTTGTCTCTACAATAAATCAAAAACTAGCCAGAGGTGGTAGCGCACGCCTGCAGTTTTGACTACTTGGAAGGCTGGGGCGGAAGTCTTGCCAGAGCCCAGCAGGTCGAGGCTGCGGTGGCCAGGAGTGGCCACTGCACTCCAGTCTGGGCAACAGAGTGAGACTCCAGCTCAATAATAATAATAATAATAATAATAATAATAATGCATAGATCTTTATTTCTTTACGGTAGATTTATGTAAATTTATTTTGTTTCTTTAACTGGAATTTGTTTCATATATATCTTTGAAAATTTAGGTCGAGTTCGGTGGCTCAACCTGTAATCCCAGCACTTTGGGTGGCTGAGGTGCATGGATTGCCTGCGCCCTCGGGTTCATGACCACCCTGGGCAGCTTGGCGAGATCTGGTCTCTACAATAAATCAAAAACTAACCGGGCTTGGTAGCACATGCCTGTAGTTCTGGCTACTTGGAAGACTGATGTGGAAAGATCATCTGAGCTCAGGAGGTCGATTCTGTGCTGTCCGGGAGTGTGCCACTGCACTCCAGTCTGGGCGACAGAGTGAGGCTCCAACTCAAAAAAAAAAAAAAAGAGAAAAAAGAAAATTTAAAATTCAGTTGCTTATTTCAGTAATCAATAGTCTAGTTTTTTACAATGAAAAGCTGATATTAGTCAGCGGGGCTATAGATTGTAGGTGCTTCTCAAGTATGATGTCAGGATGTGTTGATTCTATTTTCTGATAACCAAAGATTTTCCTCTTTCATTTTTAGATCCCATAATCTTTGCCTCCCTAGTATACTGTCTATAGTATTAAAGCATTTCTGGTGCTGTAAAAAATGTTAAGTTTTTACTCAATAGACACAAACCTGTCATCTATAATATGCCATCATTTTCTTTAGTACTCCATGTCAGGGTGAAAAAAACCAGTCAAAAGACATCTTCACAAAAAATCAAAACTTTAAGCTGGGCGAGTATGGGGGAAATCTGGGTATATTTCTAGGGATCCCTTTTTTAAGTCATTTTAAAAGATCTGCTGGGCTCCAGCTATCCTTCCACTTCATCTTTCTAAGTAGCTGGAACTATAGGCGCACGCTACCATGCCCGTCTATTTTCTTTATTTATTGTAGAGATAAGGTCTCCCCAAGTTGTCCAGGTGGATCTCGAACCCACGGGATCAGACAACCCACTCACCTCGGCCTCCCAAAGCTTTGGGATTACAGGCTGAGCCACCGAGCTCGGCCTAAACTTAGAAATTTAACCTTTACTTGCCTAAATGTGTCTTCTATAAAATAGAATGTTGTATCTAGTCACATCATAGTATTTCTAAAGAAATGAATGTTGCAGGTAAACCTAAAACTTTGCCAAGCTACAGTAAAAAGTTTGTTACCTTTTGTCCTTTCAACTATCATTTAATAATTTTTGCTCTATTATATAGAATACCAGAACTAATTTATGTACTTTTAGTTTTTAACTTGAAGTATATTAGTTTATATATAATTTTAGTTTTAAAACTTCTGAAATAGCATACTTGAATGTATGTGTCGTTTAAGAGGTGAGTTAGGTAATTAGTAAGCCTTCCACTTTTGTTTAAATATTTATTTTTTGTTTATTGCATGTGAAAAGTTATAATTAGCATTTCATTTCATGTCATTCAAGTTGCATGTGAACAATAATATGTAATTCTAATGGTTCCTTTTATACATAAGTGTGTCATACCATATTTTACAACATTCAAATTGCCTCCAGTATTTTTAAATGTAAGGTTTTTCTTCATTTCCAAAGACTAAATTACCACTTTCCCTTTTGTGCATAAATAACAGCAATATATTTATAGCCTAGTGAAGAAGATTCAGTAGTATAATTTAAATGCTTAGTCTTAGCCAAGTGTAGTGACACACACCTATAATCCCATCACTTTGGGAGGCTGAGAGGAGAGAATTGCCTGAGCTCATGGATTCGAGATGAGCCTGGGCAAGTTAGTGAAACCTCATCTCTACAATAAATTAAAAAATTAACAAGTCATGGTGATGTGTGCCTGTAGTTGCAGATACTTGGAAGGTTGAGGTGGAAGGTGTTAGGGTTCGGACGAGTGAAGGTGGAGTGCTGGAGAGGAAAGGTGAGAGGGAAGAGGAGCAGCACTGCCAGAGCCGGCAAGCCGGAGGTGCCGCGGTGGGAACCCAGAGATCCAAGTAAATGTGAAGAATTGCAACACACAGAGGTGAGAGAAGAAATGATTTATTTTAGAAAAGTTCACCCCCACAGACAGGGAGCGGGCCCACACTCTAGGAGAGTGTGGCATCGTAGCCCCACAAAGGTCTGACTTAAATCCTTTCCTTGGAGATGTTGCACGTGACTGCCATGACTTCCTTATCAACCACCTGTGGATGTCGTGGAGATCCTGTGACACAGGGACACGTTAATTTCCACCCACATTATCAAAGCCCCTAGAGAAGGGCATGAAAAGGATTCTAATTCTCCTGTACCTTCCCAAATGACACTCCTTAGAGCTAATGGAGCGTGCACCTCTCCTTATCTCCTAGGCATTCCCAGTGGGTAGCTTCGGGGAATCCTTGGCTTCCCTATAGACAGTGTCCAATTTACTAGAAGATCGAATCCCCACCTGCTCTCCCTCTGAGTGATTATAACTTCTGTAATTACAAGTTTCATGATTCTACAGTCCTTGCCCAATGCATGATGTCTTTGGTCTTGTAAATTCCCTTTATTCTAGGCAAGCTTGATTGACACTATGAGATACCCCTGATGCCTGGCACCAGAAAGTCTGTTCCTGAAAAGACAAAGTTAATTTTACTTAAAGTGTGCATTTTTCCAAAAGCATAGCTAATACATTCTCATCATTGTATTAAGGTTTAGGAACAAGATGAAAAATGGCTTCCCTCTCTCGGTATGTCCTTTCAGGAGGGTCACCTAGCCCAACAGGTTGAGACTGTGGTGGCTGTGAGCATGCCACTGCACTCCAGCCTGGGGGACAGAATGAGACTGCAACTCAATAAATAAATAAATAATAGATTAGCTGTTAAAATTTTCTCATCAAATCTTTTTATAAGTAATTAAAATTCATTGTTTTCTTAAATGTCACTTGTCTAATTACATGTAAATGATTCACAATGTCTGTTTTTCATGGATGCCCAACCAAAGTTGAAAATTGTAGTTATTGTAAAAGGATTCTGTTTAAGCAGTGCCACTGTTCATCCATGATTTTATGGGTTACAGTTTCTTATTTTTATTTTTTAATTTATCTACAATTTCATATTTTTTTGTTTATTTAGCATTCTTTTTTCACATCAGATAATTATTAAGCTATGCCACATGCACCAGGCACACAAATTAAAATACTATATGCATGAAATAAAAAAAAACATAAGACTCCTAGAATGAGAAAGTACAATCGTGGTCATCTGGATGTGCAGGTGAGGAAGCTGAGAGATTTTTTCATTGGTTACAAAACTTAACTTGTAAGTGAATTATAGTGATCTAACATATGCCATAGTGACTATAGTTAGTAATAATGTCTTATATGCTTTAAAAATGTGCTAAAATTGAAGACACTGTGTTATTACAAAAAGTAAAAATGGCAACTACTTAAGGTGATTGATATGTTCATTAACTTGATTGTAGTCATTGTTTCACTGTATTTACATATCAAATTATTACATTTTATACAAAAATATGTGGTTATACAAATTTCATTTCTGTAAAATAGCCCACGTTAAACTTACATAAAAAAATACATGTATTTGCATCTGATTTTATTCTATCTAGAGTGATATTTTGTGATCCGGTAAAATTATTAAGTATGAATTTATTTATGTAGTTAGAGTTGGAGTCTCTGTTGCCCAGGTTGGAGTGCCTAGGCACAGTCACAGCCACCACAACCTCAGCCTTCAAAGCTCAGCTGACCCTTCCACCTCAGCTTTCTAAATAGTTAGAACTATAGTTTTGTGCCAACATGCTTGGCTAATTTTTCTTAATTTATTGTAAAGACGATGTCTGGCCAACTTGCCCAGGTTGGTTTCAAAATCCTAGGTCCAAGCAGTGTTCTTGCTTCTGCCTCCCAAAGTGCTAGGATTACTGTATGAGCCACCAGCCTGACTTGAAGTATGAATTTCTGTAGAATCACATTTGAAACCTGCCTTGGTTAGGAAATCATATAGCAGAAAATGTAAAACATCTGTTTCACAGTGTTCTTGGGATTTCAGGGTCAAATTACAGAGTCACCTCTCCTCACACATATTTCCAACATGATGTAAAAAGAAAACCTAAAAAATAGTTTAACATCAAGTTTGTAAATAAATGAGTACATATTTTCATGTGCCCCAAAGCATCAAAAGAGCAATCTGACCATGCAGTCCCTTATGAACCATTAAGAAAACTGTGATTTTCACTGTAACTTCCACCTTGACCTGTATCACCTGCTTCATTCACTCCCACCTACCTGGGGATCTGGCTAATTTACTATGTCTCTTCATATTCCAGGACTCCTTAATTTGCTCTAGACAGGTGATCAGGTCTAGTGCAGAAACAGTAAGGCCTGTTTTATTACAAAAAAGCCACATGACTCTTGCTGGGATTCTCCTATTACCATCCTAGTACTGTGCTCATGAAAGAGTACACTATACAAGATTCTAAAAATTAATCCTCAAATGAAGGGGTCCAGCCCCACAAGGGTCGTGAGATTTCCTGAAGGAGAGACGGATAGGCGAAGGATGAAAATCTTATACTCAGACACCTGCTTCCTGAACAGATGACGTTTAATGTTAGCTAAGGAAACGCTATTATACCATTTGTAAAGGGGCAAGACAAAGAAAATTCCTTCACGTACATATCCTCTAAAAGTTGCCACCATCTAGTGGTCTAGCAACAAACCAGCCCAGAACCCTACAATCATTCAGACAATGAGTCTTATCCATAAGGCCAAAGTTGATAGTTTTAGTCCAAAGTCCTGAATTACAGTCCTTGAAATGTCTCAAGAAAGTTTCCAAGTGCAAAGTTCTCCATGCAGCAGTAGTTCTAATTCTGGGGCTTCTATGACCTTCAGAGCTTTGTAATCGCCTTTCCTGTCCAGGTGTCTTCATTACTTTTTCTCTTATCCTGCAGTGTTTGTTTCTAAAGAGAACTCAAAAGAAGCTTTTAGTAATGTTTCCCAGGTCCCCAAGGTTGCTTTCTGTCTTTAG
>NW_007253777.1:16571-32005 GCF_000164805.1 Carlito syrichta | reverse complement strand
GAACTTATAATGAATTCATAATGAACTTGCTATAAACTTGTGCTTCTAAAAAACCTTATGCCTAAACACTAAACTACGTAATTCTAAATCAAATAAGGAGTGAATATACTTATATCATTTATTACTTAAGCAATATCTAGTAACTTATAGCCAAGTAAAAGAAAGCATTCCTGATGTGCTTCAGACTTTAACATTTGTATATGTTAGAAAAGGCCAAGCGGCATAGTGAGAAATGGAAAAATGAACCATGACATTTCCAGGTTAGCTGTGAGTACTTCACATTAACATGCCATATTCTTCTTCCATGACTGCACAGAATTTCTTCAGCTGTACCAACAACAAAGATGGAAGACAGAAGGGACTCAGCTGCCCGGACTCACTTTGCGGCCAGGGGTCCTCAGTGCACCTGGACTTTGTCAATCAGGCGGGCCTCCAAGGCTGGCTCCCAACACTCAAATATTATTTTTCAATACAACTTTTAGAAGATTTCAGAAGAATTTTAATGTTGTAGGTCCTTAGCTCAGTCATAGGGAATCAAAAATAGATGGCACCTATTGGATTTTAGGTTGTGGTCAACAATATTTTATGCCCCAAAATTTCTTGACTTACCACTAATATAATGTGAAGGGCACTGATCAGTTCAAAATAGGAAAAGGTTCGTGTCAAAAAGAAACATCATTAATTTTTTTCTACACCAACAAATCACAAAGTTTTCATTGAAAACAGGAATCTGAAGCTTATTTGTCCAAAGCAGAAAATTTGTTTTCTTTAACATTGTACAAAAGGACATGAAATAATGATATGGAAGATAAATTGTTTCTTGAGATTGTCCTCACCCAGAAATACAAGATTTCTCTGGTTATCTAACATCACCATCTTGTATAAAATTTGTTGAGCAAGGTCTATGCATTCCCACTCTTCTGAATATAATTTTATGACCACATCCCTGAATGTCAACAGCCCCTGAAAATAACAACAACACATATTTATCAAGTGACCATGGGCTTCAGCTGAAATGAGAGTGAAGAGAACAGGTTTCAGTTAATATGACAACTAGAATTATCCTATAAGACAATTTTAACACAGAAATATTATCTAATGTATTGTCTGAGTCATAAGAATAAAATAAAATCCACTCAGCCAGTATAGATACTTTAATTTTGTAATACAGTACAAAATGTGGGTACCAACATATACATGTGCATTTTTTAGTGCCATATTTACATCACAGAATTTTTTTTTTTGAGTTGGAGTCTCACTCTGTCACTCAGACTGGAGTGCAGTGGCCACTCCCGGCGATCCTTCCGCCTCAGTCTTTCAAGTAGCTGGAACTACAGGCACGTGCTACCATGGCCAGCTAATTTTTTTTATTTATTTATTGCAGAGCTGAGGTCTTGCCAAGTTGCCCAGGAGGGTCTCAAACCTGTGGGCTCAGGCAATCTGCTCACCTCAGCCTCCCAAAGCACTGGGATTACAGGCTGAGCCACCGAGCCCGGCCGAATAATTATAATATTGGTCAGAGGAAAAACCCATAATCAGAAGTGTACAATGATGAATTAAATATCTTGCCAAAATGCAGCTTCTGGATAGGCTCAGCGGCTCAACCTGTAATTGCAGTACTTTGGAATGTTGAGGCAAGTGGATAGCCTGAAGCTGTAGGCTCGAGATCTACCTGGGCAACTTGGCGAGACATTGTCTCTACAGTAAATTTAAAAAATAGCTGGGCATGGTAGCACATGCCAGTAGTTTGGGCTACTTGGAAGGCTGAGGCCTAAGAATCACTGGAACTCAGCAGGTCCAGGCTGCAGTGGCCGAGAGAATGCCACTGCACTGCAGTCTGGGCAAGTGAGACTCTAACTCAAATAAAATAAAATAAAATAAAATGCAGTTTCTGATTCCGGAGATCTGGGATAAACCTAAGTCTCTGCATTTTTCTATCACTTGGGGGGTCTCACTTTGTGCCCATTTTGAAGTGCAGTGGTATAATCACGGTTCATTGTAGCCTCGACCTCCTGGACTGAAAGGATCCACTCTGCTCAGTCTCCCGCATGACTGGGACAAATTGGTGTCAGGTCCAAGACACCCAACACAGCATCAGGGCTGAAATAGTAACCAAAAAATTTGTAAACTATAATTTGAATCTAGTAATGAAGAAACAAATGTTTTATACAGAATTCTAGCTGCAGGTATTTTCCATGTTTTGTAACCAGCAAAAGTTAATTGATAAAATTTTTTTTAGTATCCTGGGAAGCATGTCTCTTCAAATTATTTATTCTGACCTTTCTAACTTATTCCAGGCAGTAAGCACCATCATGCATAAATGTATATTTTGCTATTCTTGTTCTACATGGAGTGGATAGAGTATACAGATAGAACCTTACGAGTACATGCTTCCATCCTTCACTAGGAACTGAGGATCTACCCATCTCCAATATGAAACTTGGGTATCCATGCCTTTCCATGTTCCACAACCAAAGGGAACATGTTTAGTACCGCAGGACATAAATTCACAGTGAGAACTGTGCACGGCAGCTATGAAGCCTGACAGAAGAAACAAAGAGAAGGCACTGGCACAAAGGGAAAAATAATTTTTCAGAGCCTGTGACTATTACAAGAACAAAAACTACTTAGACTCATTAGGAAGGACCATCACAAGGAGCAGTAGAGGGTTCCAAGTTCTAAAATCATGATATTCCAATAGGAAAAGAGACACAGTCCCTGAAGTGGGACACACTTACCTAGGAATCAGCCATTTTTTTCCTCTTCCTCCTACCTCTCCGGCATTTGTTTTTAGGTGAGAGTATTTGGATAAGTCACAAATACATGTTGAAAATATGGGCTGGGCATGGTGTCTCAGCTTGTATTCCCAGCACTTTGGGAAGCCAAGGTTAAAGGATTGCCTGAGCCCGCTGGTTTGAAACCAGTCTGGGCAACTTGGTGAGATCTTGTCTTTACAATAAATAACAAGCACTAGCCGGGCATGGTGGCTTGTGTTGTAGTTACAGGTACGTGGAAGGCCGAGTCAGCTTGCCTAAGCCCAGCAGGTGGAGACTGTGGTGACCGTGAACATGCTGTTGCACTCTAGCCTGGGTGACAAGAGTGAGACTCCAACTCAAAAAATGAAAATAGGACTTTTAAAAATTAAATTAAATGTAGTTATGAATCTGAGTCTTCCTTTGTCACCCAGGCAGGAATGAAGTGGCACCATCACAGCTTATCACAACGTTGACCTACACTCAAAGGATTCTTCCATCTCAGACTCCCAAGGAGCTGGAACTACAGGCATGTGCAACCACTCTCAGCTAAATTCTTTCAGCTTTTATAGCTACATGAATGTGCTATGTTGACCAGGTTGGTCTCAAATCCCTGGGCTCAAGCAATCCTCTCCCCTGTCTCTCCCCCTACCCCTGACCTGGAAAAATAAAAAAGCACACACAATTCAAAAGGGGCCTTTAGGACACCGGACCCTCATCATCTCGGTATTAATGGCTCTCCCAAGTAACCCCACAGTCGCTGCTCTAACACCTTTTCTTGACTTTGGCTGTCCCACTGAGCAGAACAGGGTTTGCACCTGTAACACCAACTGCCAATGACCCTAATGCCATACCCTGGGGATTTCCACCTTGATACTCCATATCAGGTGAGTGCCTGGCCATAACCAACCAGCTTCCCTCCATCCCTTCTCAAAGCCTTTCCTCCCAGCCCCCCTGGGGACCCCATACCACAAGCCCTGACTGAGGCTTAGGGATTCACGATCCACTGTTGGCCCAAGGAGACTCCTTAGCGCTGTTATGGAGGCTCCCTTTAACCTTGAGGAGAAGAGAGGGACAAAGCCCAGACCACAGCCCCTCCCCGGTTTCGCACATCCAGAGAACGTGATTGCCTGGAGAAGCCTCTGCTCAGTGATGTCACTTAGGGGTCAGGACCCTGGGGACTGCTCAGTCCCACCATGAGCCAATAGGACAGGGCCCGCCTGCCGGGGGTCGAGTGCGGGCTCCAATCTGACAGAAAATCTGGTCCCATCACAGCTCTTTCATCGAGGTCCATCTTCCCTCCCCTTCTCATACCCGCCCCTATCCTCACCATCTGTCTGCTAGGGGTGTCCTGAAGTCCTCACTATAGACTCCCAGGACAACCATGTCACAAGGCAACACAGCCTGAAGTAAAGACCTACAGTTCTCTTGGAGATGATCTGGCATTTCCACTGGCTCCAGACACAAAAGGCCCAGTCAGCAGTCGAAAGCTGCCTCCTCACTTCTGGCAACTCTCTAATTGCACAGTTTCCAAGGCATCATCCACTGATTGGGTAAAACTCCCCCCTCTGATCTTGAGTAACAGGAAATGCAATCAAAGGGGGCTGCAGGGTGCAAGAAAAACACGTGTCTGTTTATATTAAGAAGGGATTAAGTTTGAGGAAAATTATGCAAGAAAAGACTTTCATTTCACAGAGATTTGAAGATTTGGCTTTTTTTTAACCATTTGTATTTCTCTTATATTTAGAAAAAGAAAAAATGTTTTGCTATGTTTTGGTAGAAAGGCAACATTTTACTCTTATCAGTATTCACATTGTCAGGTGCATTCCACGGTCGCTGTGCTGGTCTCTGTGCCAGAAAATTTTCCATTGTATGATAGTGTAGAACACAAACTTGTAAGAGAAAGCCCAAGAGGAATAATTAGAAGAAAGAAAATCCAGCTGCAAAAACTGAGCGTTATCTTTACATGATATTCCAGGTGAAGACTGGTCGGAATCTACCACTGCACGAGCTCACTCAGAAAACATAACCTCAGTCAAGAGTAAGACAGAGGACAGGGAAGGCCAAGTCCCAACTAGTTCCTTCCTCCAACAATTTCCAATTTCTATATCAAGAAGAAAATAGACCTTGAATGGGACATGCACCCTTAGGGATGTGAATAGAGAGACACAAGATACAATATGAGAGGAGTGTAAACATATTTTTTTAAATATTTAGTTTCTTTTGGAGTTGGAGTCTCCTCCATTGCCCAGGTTGGAATGCAGTAACACTCTCACAGCCACCCCAGTATCAACCTGCTGTGCCCTTGGAATCCTTCTGCCTCAGCCTTCCAAGTAGCTGGAACTTCAGGCACGCTACCACATCTGGCTAATTTTTTATTTATTGTAGAGATGAGATATTGCCAAGATCTCTGGGCTTGTGTTGAACCTCCAGACTCAGGAATTCTACTTGCCTTGACTTCCCAAAATGCTGGGATTATAGGCTGAGCCACCGAGTCCAGCCAGGTTTTAATTTTCATTTTAAAGATGTGGGGTACAATTAAGGGCTAGGTCTACAAATGTTAATTATGCAGCTAGAAGTGTACACATTGTAGAGAAAGACTTCAAGGTAAACATTTAAAATACATCAAAACACTTGTGTGACATTAATAAAGGTACTTAACCTGTCTGAGTGCCACTTTTGTCACCCATAAAGTGGGAATCACAGGCCCACTTCATCAAAATATTAAAAATAATGTTATGCAACTTACTCCCACAAAACTGAAACAAACCTGGAATCCAGCTACTCCAGAGAATGTGTAAGCAGAGGAGGGTCAGAGGCACAAAATGTAAGTGAAAGACACCAAACCACAAGGAGCACCTGGCTCTGTAAACAGTAGCTGTGGTGGCATCAGGTCCAGACTTCTTAGACAGACACTGGGAGGCTTAGAGCACAGTGTCTTTGAGGTCACATGCCCAACAACAGTGCGTCTGAACTGAGACACAAAACTCCCCTTTCCACAAATCCCCATTTAATGATAGACTATTATGTTACACTATCTTTGTCCAAGATGTCTGGACAAGTGTAATCAGAAAACATCACATAAAGAGGAATCAGGGAGGAGTAGAATGAGAATACAGAGGAAAGCACGAGAGATGCATGCACTTGACCACATAGACTGTCCCCACAAATCCTATTTAAAATAGGAAGACACTAGCTGGACATGGTGGTACGTGCCTTTAGTTCCAGCTACTTGGAAGGCTGAGGCAGAAGGATCACCGGACCCCAGCAGGCCGAGTCTGCAGTTGCTGGGAGCAACCACTGCACTCCAGTCTGGGTGACAGAGTGAGACTCCAATTCAAATAAATAAATAAATAAATAATAAAACCGGAAGACACAAACCTGTAATCCCAGCACCTTGGGAGGCTAAGGTGAGAGGATTGCATGGGCTCTGTGGTTTGATACCAACCTGGGCAACTTGGTGAGACCTAGTCTCTACAGTAAACCAAAGAAAATTAGCCAGTCATGGTACCGTATATCTGTAGTTCCATCTAATTTGAAGCCTGAGGTGGAAGAATTGCCTGAGCCCGGTAGTTCAAGTCTGCAGTGGCTGTGAGCGTGTCGCCTCACTCCAGCATGGGCAACAGGATAAGACTTCAACTCAAAAAATTTAAAAAAAAGCAAGAGCCCTTGTGTAAACCTGTGGTCTCCTTATAATTCCTCATCCTGTCATCTCCAAAGATGTTCGCATTTTTTCTTTAACAAAGGTGCTGATGAGCTCATATGTATTTAATCCTTAAGGTGTACATTTTTCTACAAGTGCTGACCTGGTCTTCATTATTTTATCCTATCTCATATTTGGGAATCATTTTTAAAAACCCTTGGTACATGTGAATTGAAATATGTCTTGTAATCCCAGCAATTTGGGAGGCTGAAGCGAGTGGATTACCTAAATCCACGGGGATGAGACCTGCTGGGGCCACTTGGCGAGAGCTCGTCTCTACAATAAATAAAAAATTAGCTGGGTGTGGTAGCACACACCGGTAGTTTGGCTACTTGGAAGGCTGAGGCAGAAGGATGGCCGGAACCCAGAGGTCGAGGCTGCAGTGGCCAGGAGCATGCCAAAGCACTACAGACTGGGCCATGGAGTGAGACTCCAACTCAAGAAAAGAAAAAAGAAGCATGTCATTAACAGCCGAGTTTTATGCCTTAGATATAAGAACATGAAAGTTGTTTCATTGGGAAATAAAAAAATTTCCTCTGAGGTCATGAGAATTTAGGGTCATCAATTATTAGAAGGCTACATGGAAGTAGAAGTGCTCCTGGAGTTTTCCACTGGCTGGACAAATTCCTCAGATGGACCCCAGTGAGGTAGGCGCATCCCTCAACACTGTGGGGGACAAGTCTTACAGCCAACGCAGAGGTGCCAACTGATGAGTTTCCAACTTCCCCTAAGTGCCTCTCACTTTGAATGTCATCGCCCCAAAGCTGGATCACCATCTGTTACTGAGGAATCAGGTCACCCTCTGTGTCTCTTTGACACTGTCCACAGGCACAGGTGAGATGAGCCCAATGAGTTTACGTGTAAAATGCTCGAACCACCATCAGTTTCAGGTTGATTTCACGTCCACTGAAATGGGTTGGTAAAAATGGTCCGCTAGACTGGGTGCAGTGGCTCACTCCTGACCTTCCAGCCCTTTGAGAAGTGGAGATGGAGGATTGCCTAAATCCAGGGATTCGAGACCAGCCTGGGAAACTTGGTGAAACCTAGTCATTGAAAAAAAAAAAAATGATCGCCTAGACATGTGCCTGGGAGTGGGGTTTCTTCTTTTCTTTTAGCAGATCCCTGAGTAACCCAATAATTTCACTCCCTGGCTGGACTTCGTGGCTCATCCTGTCATCCCAGTACTTTGGGAGGTCAAGGATAGTGGATTGCCTGAGTCTGTGTGTTCAAGACCAGCCAGGACAAACGGGAAGACCCCCTCTCTACAATAAATGAAAAATAAGCCGGGCATGATAGCGTGCACCTGTAGTTCCAGCTACTTGGAAGGGTGGGGCAGAAGGATCGCCAGAGCCCACCAGGTCGATGCTGTGGTGGCCATGATCGTGACCCTGCTTTCCAGCCTGGGCAGCAGAATGAGACTCCAACAACAACCAAAAGTTTCGCTCCCTAATGCCTCAAAATCCACATCCATGAACAAGGCGTCAGTGAGGGTGATATTTCCAGGAAGTCACATTTCGTGACCCCTGGCAAAGCTCTGAAACTGTGGTGGCATCTGGATGGGGATTTTTCCTCAAGCAGCTTCACTTGGCTTCAACTGGAGAAAACAGGCTGGCGTCCCATGGGCAGTGTCTGGGACATCAGTCCCCATACCCCCCAAGGGGGTTGAGAAAGCAGGTGGGCCCTGGACTGAGGAGGCTGGTGCTCTGGAGGGACCTGGATGTGGGTGGAGAAGACTCCTAGTTGCCCAGGGAAGGGGGATGGCAAGCCTCACTCCCCAGTTCGTTCAGGACCAGGTGCACTCCCAGGTGTCGCCATTACCACTGTCCAGCCCGCCCTGCCCCAGTTGTCCCTCGGAGGTAGTGCCAGGGAGACTGAAACAGCAGGGTTCTGATGGGGCGGGTCGTGTCCTACCCCGAAACGATGTGCTGTGATTGTCATTCTGCAGCCCCGCGTGACCCGCGGACAAGGAGCTCTCAAGACTCTAGGGTTCCCTGCATGCCCCTGACACGTGATTCAGCCAGCTCCTCCCACCTACAATTCTGGTGCAGGAAGAAATCTTCACCTTTTCTTGCCTCGTAGAGCCACCATTTGATCGCATCGCAAGTCACTCAAGACCAGGGGGTGGACCCTGGGGTCTCCTCTGATCAATCAGCTTTATGTTCTGAAATGACCAATCAGGAATTGGAAGTGAGGGGGCAGGTCTTCATCTCCAGTGCCTACTCACAGAGCTGGGTCTTCCCCGCTGGGCTTTCCTATTATCTGGGAGATCCTGGTAAATTACAAAGTATGAATTTGTTTATTTATTTTGAGTCGGAGTCTGTCACTCACGTTGGAGTGCAGAGGCATACACACAACTACCACAACCTCAGCCTGTTGAGCTCAGGTGATCCTTCTACCTCAGTCTTCTAAGTAGGTAGAAATACAGGCATCAACCACCATACTTGTCTCATTTTTCTTAATCATTTGTAAAGAGAGGTCTGGCCAACTTGCCCGGGCTGGTTTCAAAATCCTGGGTACAGACAATGCTCTTGTCTCTGTCTCTCAAAGTCCTGGGATTACTGCATGAGCCACGAGCCTGACTTGGAGTATGAATTGCTATAGAATCATATCTGAAACCTGCCTAGGTAAGGAAATCATAAAGCAGAAAACAAAACCTGTTGGGAGCCGACATCTATAGCTACATGGCTGAGGCCTGTAAAGGCCCATCTGGTAGATCGCCTCTGACATAGGATATCAGTTATACCTATAATATTGGCACGTGATTAGTGACCAGTGTGCATACATGGCAGGAAAATTTATAAGTAAATCTCTATACACCTGATGGAAAGTTGCACATAGAATTATTTTATATGACCTTGTCCCTTCTAAGTTGTACTTTTTTCTAGATATTTTTAAACTTCTATTTCCTTGTAGACTGGTTAGTTAGCTCTTGTTTCCAAAGGCAGTTTCTCCTAGGATTAAGATTAGAAACTAAGTTACCATAATAGTTTTATTGCCCTGCCTCTAGTCAGGCAGCACGTTTTTCTAGTTTCGTTACATGCCGAAACTCTGTTTGCTTCAGCCCGTGGTCATTGTCATGGTAACCGTGCAGCCCATTATCCAAGAGTGTGACAGCTACTATTTGATTTTTAGAATAGACTTGTTTGAATAAAACATACATTTAAGACAATGCAATTTCCATCGAAAAGATTTAAATTAATAAACATTCATAGAAAACTTTTAAGTTTTGTTTAAGCTTTTAAGCTTCCTTTTCTCAGATTATGACTTTAGTTCCTGTTCCTGTAGGCCAATTTTAAGTATACCAAAATTTTCCCAACGGTGCTGTTTTTGCTTCTAATATGACAATAGGAAATTTTACACGTAGCCATGTATTAATGTACTAGGAAAAAAGATTTAAGTTTTGGGTTAAAGTCCAATCACTAGATCATATAAAAATTAAAGTTTAGGTTTATGAAACTCATATAAGTCATGGTTAGGTTTTATAGTTTAAGAATAAGTTTTAATTGTTATAGAATTACAGGACACTACGTTGAATCATAATAGGTTAATAGAATAACTAAGTCATTTAAGTAAACTTATAGATTATAGTATAGTGTTAAGTTGATAATATTAATCGTTAAAAATATTTGGAGTCAGTGAACTTGGATTGAACCTAGAGTTAACTCAGAAAAGTTTTTTGTATTAATCAGGGTTTAGAACAAAGAGTATAATATGAATGATTTATTGAACATTATGGAAAACACTTTGAACGATTTGTATTGAAATTGTGCACCTGTGACCTTAATGTAAGCACGACAGACATCATGGAGTTCGAATTGTCTGTTTGGAACTTGCAAGTCTCGTGATGGTCTTGTGATGCATGGTTTGTAAAGCACGGAACTTGTATGCCCCTAGCAAGTGATTATCACACTGCTGGAGGGTATAGAAAATGGTATATAAGTTGGAAAAGGTTTGAATAAAATTGGCTTCAGTCCTGATCAGACTGTTCCCAGAAGAGCTGCCTCCGAGTGGTCTTCTCGCTGTCTCCTGATTCTCCAGTGCGGGTCCTAACCCACCCTTGGTCAGTGCTGGTCACTGACAAAAACCTCTGTTCACAGTGTTCTTGGGATTCCAGAGTTCAAACACAAAGTCACCACTACTCTTACATATTTCCAACATCATGCAAAAAGAAAACCTAAAAAATGGTTTGTAAATAAATGAGTAAATATTTTCATGTGTCGCAAAGCAACAGAAGAGCAATCTTTTCATACAGTCCCTTATGAACCATTAAAAGAACTGTGATTTTCACTGTAATCTTGAAGAAAATTCACAAAAGAAAAACAAGAGTTTCTGGGAATTTCAGTGCATGGACCAACAGACGTCCCCTTGGAGATCAAGAGAAAAAAATCCCAGGTTCCTCAGGAACTATTTCCATAGAAACAGACCACATTGCAAACCTCATTTCAAGCTCCGATTCCAGATTGACCTATGTCATCTGTTTAATTCACTCCTACCTACCTCAGGGTCTGGTTAATGTGCTGTGTCTCCAGGGCTCCTTACTTCACTCCAGACAGATGATTGGGTCTGGCTTAGAGACAGCAAGACCTGTTTTATTAGAGAAAAGTAACATGACACTTCCTGGGATTCTATTACTGTCCTAATACTGTGTACAGGAAAGAACATACTAAACAAGATTCTACACAATTAATTCCCAAATATTGTTTTTCCACTGAACCTTAAGAACATTTCAGAATAATCTTAAGATTGTAGGTCCTTAGCTCAGCACTAGTGAATAAAAAATAGATGGCACCTATTGAATTTTAAGGTGTGACGAAGTATATATATTTCAATAAATCCAAAATATATATCTATATTTTTTTTAGAGCAGGATTTATTGAGATTACTGAAAAACTCCCACAATAGGAGCAATTCAAGGGGGTTACCAAGCAATAATATTTTATGCCCCTAAATTTCTGGACTTACCACTAATATAGTGTGAAGGGCACAGATCATTTCAAAATAGAGAAAGGTTCATGAAGTTGAAACTCATTTGTGCAAAGCAGAAACTCACAGAAAACATTCTACAAAAGGACATGACATTATTTGTATGGAAGATAAATTGTTTCTTAAGATTGTCCTCATGAGAAATACCAGATTCCTGTGGCTCTCTAACATCACCTTCTTATACAAAATTTGTTAAGCCAGGTCTAGGCATTCCCATTCTTCTGGAGAGAATTCTATGGCCACATCCCTGAATGTCAATAGCCCCTAATGACACAACACATATTTATCAAATGCCCATGGACTCTAGGTGAAAAGAGAGCATAATGAAAACACTTTCAGCTGATATGACAAGGGGAATTATCCAATAAGACAATAGTTAACGCAAAATATTTTCTTATATATTGTCTGAGTCATAAGCAGGGAATAAAATACACTCATCTAGTGTAGACACTTTACTTTTGTAATACAGTACAAAATGTGGGTATTGTACAATTTGGAGTGCTATATTTACATCATACAGAATAATTGTAGTATCTGCCAGATGGAAAACCCATAATGAGTTAGAAGATTTCATCCAGTATACTTTATTTATTTGTTTATTTATTTATTTGAGTTGGAGTCTCAGTCTTTCGTGTAGGCTGCAGTGCAGCGGCATGCACACTCACGGCCATGCCAGTGTCGACTTACTGGGCTCCGGGGATCCCTTCAAGTAGCCGGAACTACAGATGTGTGCTACCATGTCCAACTATTATTTTATTGCAGAGACAATGTCTTGCCAAGTCTCCAGGATGGTCTTGAACCCGCGGGCTCAGGCAATCCACTCGCCTTGGCTTCCCAAAGTGCTGGGAATACAGGCTGAGTAAGGAAGACCCACCCAGGTGACTTGGCAAGACCTCATCTCTACAATGAATCAGAAATTAGCCAGCCAAGGTAGAGTGTGCCTGTAGCTCTGGCTACTTGGAAGGCTGAGGTGGAATGATCGCTGGAGCCCAGGAGGTAGAGGCTGAGGTGGCTGGAAGTGTGCCACTGCACTCCAGTCTGGGTGACAGAGTGAGACTCCAACACTCACACACACAAATGCAGCTTCTGACTCAGGCAATGTGGGGTAAACCTAAGTTTCTGCAATTTTATTTCACTTCGGGGGGGAGTCTTACTTTGTTGCCCATCTTGGGATGCAGTGGCATAATCACAGTTCATTGCAACCTTGACCTCCTGGTCTAAAAAGATTCACTCTTCTTAGCCTCCTAAGTGGCTGGATAAATTGTTGTCACATGCAAGGCAAACACACAACACAACATCAATGCTGTGTTTTTCCATGTTCCACAACCACAAGGGAACATGTTTAATAGTGCAGGTCATAAATTCATGGTGAGGAATGTACACAGCAGCTATAAAGCCTGAAAGAAGAAACAAAGAGAAGGCAGAGGCATGTAGGAAAAAAGAATTTTTCAGAGCACTTGAATATCACAAGAAGAATCAAAATGAGTTAAACTCACAAGGTAGGACAATCACAAGTAGCAGTTGAGATTTTCACGATCTAAAATCATGACATTCCAGCAGGAAGAGAGACACAGAGCCTGGCGTGGGACACATTTACCTGGGAAGAAGCCATTTTTGCCTCTTCCTCCTCCTCCTCCGACATTTCTTTTCAGGGGAGATTATCTGGACATGTCACATCTACATGTTGAAAATATGACTTTAATTTCATTTTTGGTTTTTTTGAGTTGGAGTCTTCCTCTGTCGCTCAGGATGCAGTGCAGTGGCACACTCCCAGTCACCACAGCCACGACCTGCTTGGCTCAGGTGATCCTTACATCTCAGCCTTCCAAATAGCGAGAACTACTGGCATGTGCTACCATGCACAGTTTTTTTTTTTTTTCAGAGACAAGGTCTCACCATGTTCCCCAGTGTGGTTTCAAATATGCAGGCTCAGGCAATCCTCTTGCCTTGGCCTCCCTAGGTGCTGGGATTACAGGCATGTGCCACTGTACCAGACCAGCCTTTATTTTCTAAAAATTAATTTAAATATATTTTTGAGTCTGAGTCTCACTCCGTAACCCAGGCAGGCTTGAAGTGGCTCCACCCAGCATATGACAAATTTGACCTTTTGAGCTCAACAGATTTTTCCATCTCAGGATCCCAAGCATCTGAAACTATAGGCATGTGCGACCAATCTCGGCTAATTTATTTCAGCTTTTATAGCTCCATGGATGTGGTATGTTGTCCAGGTTAGCCTCAAACTTCTGAACTCAAGCAATCCTCTCTCCCCTCTCTCACCCCCCCACTGACCTGGATAAAAACCAAAAAAAAAAAGACACACACAACCCAAGAGGGGTCTTTAGGATGCAGGCCCCTCATCTTGGTTTTAATGGTCCTCAAAATAAAGTCACATGCCCTGCTCCAACTCCTTGTCTTGACTTTGGCTGTCCCACCAGGAAGCACCAGGTTTGGCAATGGTGACAAACTGCCAATGACCCTGATGACTTGCCCTAGGAACAACTTGCCCTAGGAATATCCCAGATCAGGCGACTGTGGGGATGACACCTCCCAGCACCTGCACGTGGTCAGCTTCCCCCTGCCCCTTCTCTAAGCTTTTCCCCTCAGGCCCTCCAGAGACCTCTGAGCATGAGCCCTGACTGGTGGCTTAGAGATTCACGATCCGTTTTTGGTCCAAGGGAATTCCTTAACATTGTGCCAGACCCTCCGTTTAACCTTGGAAGAGGAGAGAGGTCAGGACTAGGACCACAGTCGCTTCCCCAGGGCCCCTCCATGACACTCATGGTTCCTGCACATCCAAAGCATGGGATTGCCTGGAGAGGCCTCTGGTGGGGTGAGATTGCCATGGGGACAGGACCCTGGGGATCAGATCAGACCCACCTTATGCAGAGGGGACCAGAGCCGAGACACCAGTGGGGACAGGTCCAGGATCAGAGGTGGGGAGGAGGCTGGTCTGCCACAGCCGGGTCATCCGTGTCCATCCTGTAGCTCGGTCTCACACTTACCCCCATACTCACCATCTCCCAGCTTCTGCGTGTCCCAGCATCCTCCGTACGGACACCACAGACCTGTATATCACAGGGCATAAAAGAAAGAAAAAAAGACATGTGGTTTTTTTCTGAGACCATGTAGAACTTCTGCAGGGACAGGATACAAAAATCCTGGTCCGAGCCCAGAAACCGTCCCTTCACTTTCAGCTCCTCTCTGATAGGGTAGTTTCCGAGTTAGGATCCGCTAATTGGATAAGGGTGCAGCCTACCATCCTTCTAACCTTGAGTGACAACAGATGGGATCAAATGGGGCTGGAGGAGGCAAGAAAAAGGAAAAACTTTTTTTGATTGTAACATTTTGAGGTTGAGTTGCCTCCCTGCGTGGGAATTTGGGGGAGGGGAGGAGCAGATGTGGCGCGCATCGGGGAGCATTCTGGGAACTCTGGCACAGGAGTGCTGCCTGGTGGCTTGGTTGCTGAGCGGCAGTACTCCATCCCAATCTGCAGTGGCTGCAAAACACTCCAATGTTTCCTGTGAGTGTGTCAAGGGGCATCTACATTTTTTGCACTGCAAGAGAGTCACTTTCACCAGTGACATGTTAGAGAAACTGCCCTTTGCACACTCAAGTACTAAAGAAATAAGCCCCCCTAAAGAAGAATTTTAAAAAATAAATAAATAATAGGAGAGGCAAAAATTAAGCCCCCTCTCCATGCTCCTGTATAAAAGAGTGTAGGCCGCGCTCGGTGGCTCAGCCTGTAATCCCAGCACGTTGGGAGGCCGAGGCGAGTGGATTGCGTGAGGCTGCGGGTTCAAGACCAGTACGAGCAACTTGGCAAGACCTCGTATCTACGCTAATCAAGAAAAGAGCCAGCCCTGGTGAAAGTACAGATCGAGAGTGGGAAGTCATTTTTATTTATTTATTTATTTTTATTTTTTGAGTTGGAGTCTCACTCTGTTGCTCAGACTGGAGTGTAGTGGCCGCTCCTGGCCACCGCAGCCTCGACCTGG
>NW_007253777.1:0-16551 GCF_000164805.1 Carlito syrichta | reverse complement strand
TTTTGATTTACTGTAGAGAGGAGGTCTCGCCAAGTTGCCCAGGTGGGTCTCGAACCCACGGGCTCAGGCAATCCACTCACATCAGTCTCCCAAAGCGTGGGATTACAGGCTGAGCCACCAAGCCCGGCGGGAAGCCATTTTCCATCTTGTTCTTAAACCCTGACACAATGATGAGAAAGTAGAAGCTATGATTTTGGAGAAAGGCACACTGTAGGTATAATTAACTTACCGACTTTTTCTTCTCAGAAACAGACTTCCAGGTGTCTGAGGTATCTCATAGTGGCAATCAAGCTTGCCTAGAGTAAAGGGAATTTACAAGGCCTAAGATATCATACATTGATCAAGGACTGTAAAAGTCATGAAACTTGTAATTACAAAAGTTATGACCCGCACAGAGGGGGAGCAGGTGGGGACTTAATCTTCCAGTGGAACAGGCCCTATCTACAGGGAAGTCAAGACCCCCGAAGCTACCTACTGTGAATGCCTAGGAGATAAGGAGGAAGTGCACACTCCATTCGCTCCAAAGAATGTCATTCAGAAAGATAGAGGAGAATTAGAATCCTTGTCATATTCTTAAGGCTCTAGGAGCTATGATAACGTGGGGGAACATTAATGGGTCTCTGTATCACAGCATCTCCAAGACATTCACAGGTGGTCGATATGGATGTCACGGGCGGTCACGTGCAACATGTCCAAATAAAGGATTTAAGCCAAGACTCGGGGGACTACAAGGCCACACTCACCTAGAGTGTAGGCCCACTCCCTGTCTGTGGGGGGTGAATTTTCTTAAATAAATCTTTTCTTCTCTCACCTCTGTGTGTTGCAATTCTTTGCAATTTACTCGGCTCTCTGGGTTCCCAGCGTGCACCTCTGTCTTGCCAGCCCCAACAGTACTGCGCGCCTCCCTGCACCTGTCCACCCTCACCCTGTCCGTCAGTACCCTGACACTTGGTATCGTTCGTCTGTAGTTCCAGCTACTTGGAAGGATTACATGAGCCCTGCAGAATGACACTGGGGTGGCCCAGAGCATGCTGCTGTACTTCCACCTGGGTGACAGAATGAGACTACAACTCCAAAAAAAAAAAAAAAAAGAGAGCGAGAGAGAATGTAAAAGACTTATGTTATGCAATCAATGATCCTGGAGCAGATAAGCTTCTAAAATTGGTTCCCAACCACATATTATCTAGACCTCCCAAAGGACATTGTGGGGATCCGGATGATGCCATAACTGAGCCAGATCTTGGAACCCATGTACATCCAGTAGGATAGATCTGGATATTCACTATTGTAAGAACTCATCTCTATCAGTTTGGAGAGATCTGGACACTCATTATTGTACAAAGAAAGCCCTGTGCAGAGCAGGCTGTGGGAGGGGCTGCTGAGAATTCATTTGCTAGAATAATTTTAATTTTTGTTGTTCTCCTGAAAGCACAATGACATAAGAAAAAGGAACTGCATGATGTTCAGCTGCAGACTCAACAAAAAAAATGGAGATTCCTGCCTGAACCCAGGGGATTGAAACCAGCCCAGGCAACTTGGCAAGACTTTGTCTCTACAATAAAAAGTAACAAAATTAGCTGGGTGTGGTAAGGGGTGCCTGTAGTGACAGATACGTGGAAGGCTGAGTGAAAGTTTGGCACTGTCAACCAGCCTGGGCCAAAGAATGAGACTGGGCTCAAAAGAGAGAGAGAGAGAGAGAGAGAGAGAATCTCTCAGCAGCCAGATGAAAAAAAAGAGGACAGACTATTGACTGTGAGATGCAGCTAAGTCCTATTCTTGCATCGCCAGGAAATCTTTTCCCATACGCAGCTCTGGTCACCACCTTAGAGCATCTTTGCACAAAGTGAGGCCACATTTTTTCATTTCTAACCATGAAAGAACCCACCAGGTATGGCAGACCTATAGGCTTGGCTTCCTGGGTCCACACATGCCAAATCTTCATCATTCCTATAATCTGGAGCATGTACCAAATCCTGACATCATGGCCCCAGGACTGTGCACTTGGCCTCAGACTTCTGCCTCATTGGAGGTCAGGTAATGAACATTCGGGGCACGGAAGTTCAGTCATCACTTCCTCCTTGAGTGGATAAGGTTGATGGCTGGTCTTTGGGTTTCTGCTCATTCTCATCGATGTCCTGGTTGCTCCTCAGGACTGAATATTGCCACAGTCAACTGAAGTCTGATTTCTGGGTTTGGACTGTGGTCCCAACTGGGCCTCTCCCAAATTCTGCCTGGGTCTGGGACATTAATTTTTTCCACTCCCTTGTTCAGGGCATGTTGTCCTGCCACCCGTGGGAAGGTGGGTGTTTGGGATTGAAGGATTACCTGCTGCTTTCTGGGGCTATTGGCATCACTCGCACAGATGGCTGTGATCTCTCTGGTGTCTTTCAGGTACTTTCAAAGGCAGGTGCAGGAGAGTGTGGTAGAGGGACTTGGAGGGTCTAGCTCTCATCTCTTGCCCTGTCTCTGAGATATGTTCAATAAATCCTTGGGCCCAGGTGACCTGTTTCCAGTAGCTTTGTGGAGGAGAGGAAGGGGAAAAAAGCCCAGAGAAATCAATTAATGGGGCCTGTGTGCTCAAGTCTTCATTGCCCCAGAAGGTGAAATGGGAGTGGACTTGGCGCTGGACTTAACCTCATGGAGAGATCACACTTTATCCATCTCAGCTGAGCCCTGGAGACCTGAAGTTGCCTCAGCGCCATGTCCTCCAAAGCCCAGGCCCAGGATAAACTGACATGAAAGAACTCCTGCAGGTCAAACAGGAACAGCCTCATAATGTGCTGTAGGCACAGTGGTGGAACCCATGCTGGTAAGAGTCCCTCAGGAAGGGTCAGTTCCTGCATCCTGCTCCCTCCCTGGGTGCCTCCTACTGGCCGGTCCTGGATCCTTTCTGGCAAATAATGCAGCCCAGTTGTTCACAGGAGGCCATGGTCAGAGAAAGTACTAGGCAGGGAAATGTTTTCCACCCTTCTGCCTCTCATCTGTGTCATGTCATGAGGGGACTCCATGTCTGAGAGGATTCATGATGACCCAACCAGTCCACCAGGCCATACACTATTTCAGGATCATACACTGTTCATTATTTAGCCTACTTAGAAATTTCAACTATTTTTGTTTTGTTTTGTTGGAGTCTTGCTCTGTCACCCAGGTTGGAGGGCAGTGACATGCTCCTGGCCACTGTAGCCTCAAATGTTGGGCTTAGGTGATTCTTCTGCTTCAATCTTTCAAGTAGCTGGAGCTACAGGCAAGTGGCACCATGCCTCACTAATTTTTTTATTTATTGTTGAGATGAGATCTCACCAAGTTGCCCAGGCTGGTCTCAAACCCACCAATTCAGGCAATCCACTCACCATGGTTTCCTAAGATGCTGGGATTACAGGCTGAGTCAGAGCCTGGCCTAGTTACATTTCAATGAATACTTTCCATGTTTGTTCTCAACTGAAGAATACCACTGAAGACACTTTCCAAAATTAACATACTTCATTTTATTGATTTTACTGGGCCTATTTGTTCAGGTGATAACTTGTAAAATTTGATAAGTCAAGGGGTTCCTTTGACTTTGTCTGTATTGTTCTGACTATCAAAGGGAACAGAAACAAGACAGTTTGGGGTGTGTAATAAATGTTTCATAATTAACTATAATTTTTTTTTGAGTTGGAGTGTCACTCTGTTGCCCAGATTGGAGGGCAGTGACACGCTCCCGGCCACCCAGCCTCAACCTGTCGGGCTCTGGCAATCCTTCCACCTCAGCCTTCCAGGGAGCCAGATCTACAGGTGTGCAATAACATGCTCGGCTAATTTTTTATTTATTGTAGAGTCAAGGTCTCACCAGGTTGCCTGGGTGGGTCTCCAACTCGCAGGCTCAGGCAATCCACTCATCTTGGCCTCCCAAAGTGCTGGGACTGCAGGCTGAGCCACCAAGCCAGACAAATATTTTTCTTAGTGGGTGTTCGTGGCTGTATGCAAGAGACTGAAGATACGCAGAGACATGAAATGGCATTGATTCTGCATGTGGATTTTACGTAAACATTTCACTAACATTCTTCGTATGTTATGTGTATTAAAAACTGTAGTATTACAATAATTTAAACAAATTATCCCAGAAAGATAAAACCAGATACTGCATGTTCTCACATATAATTGAGGGCTAAATACTGGGTACGCACAGACATCAAGATGAGAAAAGCAAACACTAAGGAGTGGTGAAGGGGGAGGGAGGGAGCGAAGCCTTGAAAAACTGCTTATTGGACACCATCTTCCCTGTTTGGGTGGTGGGTTTAACAGAAACTTAAATCTCACCACCACACAATATACCCAAAAACCTGCACAGGAATCCTCTGAATTCAAAAGAGAAAATAAATAGAAAACCATGAAGAAGGAAGTATATATTTATTGTTCGTTAAATGAAAGTGGGTCATCATAAAGTTCTTCCTTTCCATCTTCACCATGAGAAGGAGAGGATGAGGTGGAAGAGGAGAGCCTGGTCTTGCTGTCTTGGCTTACAGAGGCGGAAGAGTTGGAGGGGAGGCAGGAGAGACTGGACGTGGTGCAGCTTTCAGAAATCCATCTTAATTTGTCTGACGATTTTACATTTTCATTTGTCAAAAAATGTTTCCATATGGCATCCATTCTACTTCTGCTATATGCTTTAGTTTTAGTGCCCTATAGTAGAAAGTTACCTGTTATAGCCTCCTGGGTCCCTGGAACCACAGACATGTGGCACCATGCCTAACTAATGTTTTGATTTATTGTAGAGGTTGTTCTTGAACACCTGGACTCAGACAATGCTCTCTCCTCAGCCTCCCAAATTGCTGGGATTACAGGCATCTGTCACCACGCTCAACCTCTTCTCTGTCTCCTTTCTAGTCACCTGACACTGTTGGAATACTCCCCTCCATCAAGTCATCTGCTGTTAACTCCTCTGGTGTGGTGCTTGTTAGCTGATGAACGTCTTCAGGATCTATATCTTGAGACCCTTTTCTCTCCACCGTTTTGCCATATACACACTTGCTTTCTCTAATTTCCTTGATTGGCTCAAGAGAGCCCACTGCTCACATAGACAGCAGTAACACATGGTTTGTTAAGCAGAATCTCACAACACTTACTTTTAATCACTCAGTATTTTTCATGAATAAAGGTAATTTGAAATACTTCCCAAGGAAACAAAAAACATCTGAGAGAATTAAACAATAGCAGTTTCTTTTCTTTTTTTTTTGAGTTGGAGTCTCACTCTGTCACCGGACTGGAGTACAGTGACCTCTCCCAGCCCCAAAGCCTCAACTTCTTGGGCTCTGGTGATCCTTCCGCCTCAGTCTTCCAAGTATCTGAAACTACAGGCGCGCGCTACCACACACGGCTAATTATTTTTATTATTTATTGTAGAGATGATGTCTCACCAAGTTGCCCAGGTGGGTCTCGAACTCATGGGCTGAGGCAATCCACTCACCTCAGCCTCCCAAAGCACTGGGATTACAGACTGAGCCACCATGCCCAGCCCACATAAGTTTTTAAAATGTTGAGATATAATAAATGTGTATTTCACACATTTTATGTAAATAGAATAACAAAGTTGGTGCCTCCTAAATAATTTTATTAATGGCAGAATAATGTGGTTTTTAGAACATTATCCATTACTAACTTCTTAAAATGTGATTGGCTTCCAGTTGCTAATTTCATTGGTTACTCTTTTATCAGAGTTGATTTGTGTTAAAGGCCTCAGTTCATAGACATTAACTGTAAGACTCTGAACCCTCAGAAGGGAGCGGTCATCTCTCCCTGAAATGTGTGAGATGGGTGGCTTGAGGAACAAACACAATGGAAGACAAAGTCTCCTCTGCACTCATGTGTGAGCTTCAGTCTCCAATGACACAAGGCCCATCTTGGCTTCCTCGGCAGTGTTTTTTTTCCATATATATCCTGTTTTACTTTTAAAATTGTATTGCCTTGGTTGCTGTGTATTTTTTGTTTGTTTTGAGTTGGAGCCTCACTATGTTGCCAGACTGGAGTGTGGTGGCACACTATCAGTCACTGCACCCTCAACCTGCTGGGCTCCGGAGATCTTTCCATCTCAACCTTACAAGTGGCTGAAACTATAGGCATTCGCCACCATGCTCGTCTAATTTTTGATTTGTTGTAGAAATGAGGTCTTGCCAGGTTGCCCAGGCTGGTCTCAAAACCTCAGTCTCAGGCAATCAACTCGCCTCGGCATCCCAAAGTGCTGGGATTACAGAATGCACCACTGAGCCCAACCCTCAGTGTTTTTAAAGCAAACATCACAATAGTTTAGTTTCCTGGTCTTTTTGATATATGATGCCACTTGTTTTCTTTTCACTTTTAAAGGATTTTTTGATTAATCTTCCATGCAAGAAAATGTCTACAGGACAAAAACAGATGGTGCCTATATTAGTGTGATATTCAATTTATCAACTGACTAGAGGATTGTTGAATTAATGATATTGTTGAATCTTCCTGTCAGAGCATATAGTGTATTTATTTTGTATTTGTACTATTTTGCAAGTATTATGGAAATATTTTACACTAATTTGTTATTAATTGAATTTTGTAAAATATAATTTTGTTCAGAAGTGCTATAATGTCATCAACTTCAACTTCAACATAACTTTTTTAATTCCTTTTTTTTTGAGTTGGAGTCTCACTCTGTTGCCCAGGCTGGAGTGTTGTGGTATGCTCACAGCCAATGCAGCCCCAATCTGATTGGGCTAAGGTGATCTTTTTTGCCTCAGTCTTCCAAGTAGCTGGAAATGCAGGTGCACGTTACCACATCTTGTTTATTTTTTGATTTATTGTATAAAGAAAGTCTCACAAAGTTGCCTAGGCTGGTCTCCAGTCCCTGAGGTCAGGCAATCCTCTCACCTTGGTTTCCCAAGTTGCTGGCATTAGAGTCTCGAGCCACTGTGCCCAGCCCCTGGTTGATTCTATTAATGTAACTAATACTATTGATGAATTCCTGGAAGCAGAATCTCATTTTATTCCTAGCACAAAGGGCACTTGATCATAATGTGATGTCCTAATGTGCTGACAATGTTTCTAATAATCCTCACATTTATATTAGAATGCGATTTTTCTACAGAAAAATATATGAAATTGTTAGCATGCAACATATATTGTGTGTGGAGGTCTTCCTCAGCCAAGTAAACAACATATTTATAGTTTTCTAATATCTCCTCACTGTATATAATCTGGCATTTTTACTTTTCTGTAGAGAATTCCATGGCCACATCCCTGAATGTCAACATACCCTGAAAACAACAGCAAGACATACTCACCAAGGGGCCATGGGCAGAATTGTTAACTGCAGGAGAAATGAGAGTGAAAAAGTTCTAACTTTTATGATAATGGAAATACTGGATAATTTTTAACACAGAAATATTCTATAATGTATTCTTTGAATCTGAGGAAATGGAATGAAATAGGATTCACTCAGATAGTGCAGATAATATACTTTCGGGAAGGATACAATACAAAATTTAGGCACAAACACAGGTGTGTACATTTTGGAGGACTGTATTTCCATCACACAGGATAAGTAGTATATATTGTTCAGATAAAAAACTAAGAGTTAGAAGGAACCCTACACATTTTAAAGTGTACAACATGGAAATGAAGTGTAAAAAAGCAAAATCTGATTCAGGAGATCAGGGGTAAAATGTAAGATACTTTTTTTTCTTTTTGTAGTTTGGGTCTCTGTCATCGTTTCTGGGATGCAGCTTCTTATTCACAGCTTACTACAGCCTCTACTTCCTTGGCTGAACAGATCCACTCTGCTCAGCCTCCTGAGTGACTGGGTGTACTCAAATGCACAAGCACACCAGGCTAATTTTTTGATATGGGGTAGAGTGGATGGCTGGCTATATTTCCTAGGCTGGTCTCAAACTCTTGTGCTCCATATGTCCTTCTGCCTCAGCTTCCTAAAGAGCTGGAATGACAAGCATGAGAAACTATTCATGCTCTGACTTTCTGCACTTCTAACAAGCTCAGCAGTGATGCCAATGCTTCCGGCCCAAAAGGAATATTTTGTCAAACATCTGCCAAGTGACAGAGCTTGGGTTTATCTCAGTTTATCAGACAAGGAAAAATGAGAACCTTCCATTTTCTTTTTTTTCCCTACAATTTCTTGTGGGGTACTGACACCATTTTAATTTCTTTTTTTGTGTCAGTCTCACTCTGTTACACAGACTGGAGTGCAGTGGCATTCTCATGGTCACCACAGCCTTGAACTTCTGGACTCAGGCGATCCTTCCAACTCAGCCTTCCAAGTAGCTGGAACTAGAGGTGCACTAAAGCACATGGCTAATTTTTTGAGGTCTCACCAAGTTTCCTGGGCTGTTCTCAAACCCATGAGCTCAGGCAATTCACTCACCTTGGCCTCCCAAAGGCTCGGTGGTTCACCCTGTAATCCCATGCCTTTGGAAGGCAGAGGTGAGTGTATTGCCTGAGCCCGTGGGTTCGAGACCCACCTGGGCAATGTGGCGAGACCTCATCTCTACAAATCAAAAAATCAGCCGGGCATGGTAGCGCATGCCTGTAATTCCAGCTACTTGGAAGGCTGAGGCGAAAGGATCGCTGGAGCCCAGCATGTTGAGGTTGCGGTGGCCGGGACCGGCCACTGCACTCCAATCTGTGTGACAGAGTGAGACTCCAACTCAAAAATAATAAAAAAAGAATTATCCATTTATAAATCAACGGATAAGGAAGTAGTATATAATAATTCTGAAACACATGAAAAAGAGTAGAAATAAAAAGTAATAAAAATACATTTTGGGAAGAAAGTTTAAATGGTATCACTAAGTTGATATCCTCTAATCAGTTTATCAGTTGAGTCTGATAATGATATAGACACCAGCTATTTTTGTTCTGGAGAAAAAAAAACTTTTTTGCACAAAAGAACATTTAAATTGGAAATCCATAAAAATCTGAAAAAAATAGGATGATATACATAACAAGGACTAGGAAAGTAAAGCAGTGTGATAGTGACTTTTTTTAAAAGATTGAGAAATCAAGGGAATACAAAATTTAAAAGGAGAATAAGACATATATGTAAATGCACTACACAATCAAGCCACAGTGGTGGAAGACAAGTAGTGACCTTGCTGTTTCTCACTGGAGACTGAAGTTTACACATGTGGAGAGACTTTGTCATTCAGTGTGTTTGCTTCTTGCAGGTCTTCCTCATGCATGTTAGGCAGAGATGACCCAGCCCTTCAGACTGTTCAGAGTCTTGGAGTCAGTGTCCTATGCACAGTAAGTCCTTAATTGCAAATGAGTTCTGATAAAAGAGTAGCCAATATTATATGCAAGGGAAGATCAATCACATATTAAGTCAGTGATGCATATTCTAAAATCTAGATGATTCTTCCTTTTGTCATTTAGGAAGAACAGAATTGTTATATTTCAATAAAATGGGTAAAACTACACATTTATTCTATCTAAATATTTTAAAATCCGACGTTGCCATCAACACGGTGTCTGTAACTCAGTGTCCACCATAAGTTGATTCTCCCTCATTATGTCCCTTACTCTTTCACTTCCATTATATCTTCATACAGAAGTATGACTTTGTCTTCTTAAAGTATGCTTCTTAGAAGCTGCTCTTGGTAATCAAACCTCTCAGGTATTTTATCTCGAAAATATTTTTTTCCTATTCTTTTAACATATCCCATTCTATCTTTAATAATACTTTATATCATCACTGTTAATACTAGTTTCACTGCTTTCA
Organism: Carlito syrichta; assembly: GCF_000164805.1. Classification (NCBI taxonomy): domain Eukaryota; kingdom Metazoa; phylum Chordata; class Mammalia; order Primates; family Tarsiidae; genus Carlito; species Carlito syrichta. Next base: position 6,815 of record NW_007253777.1, on the reverse strand, counting down.
AAAAAAACACAAGTTTTGGAAATACCCTTAGTGCCTTTAGTGTAGTTTTGTTTTGTGATTTTAATTTATATTCACTTATATACTCTATTTAGAATTTATATACACACATTTTTGAGTGGCATCTCTCTGTCACCCAGACTGGAGTTCAGTGTCATGATCATGGCTCAACCTATGGGCTCAGGCAATTCTTCCCCTAAGATGCCCGAGTACCTCGGGACAACATGCACTACCACACCCAACAAATTTTTTGTCATTTTTAAAATAGATATGAGTTTTCCATGCTGCTATCAAACCTCTGGATTCAAGATGTTCTCCCACCTCAGCCACACAAAGTATTGGGAATACAGTCCTGAGTCACCATGTCTTGACCCTCACTGCTTTTAGGTGTTTTCTTTTGTGGTATCACACAGTTTGACTAATATTGCTTTTAAAACTGTTCTATTTTTCTATTGTTGACACACATTAATTCCAAATTTAAGAATTTATATCTGGCTATTTTGCAAACTCATATCAACAAATCTTTGGATATGACCTTTTTATTTTTTCACATATTTTACTCAAACCACTACATAAATGGTTGAGAAATTGTTTCACATTTTACTTTCAAGTGACCATTTATGTAGAACTGCAATCATAATTTTTATCACTTGGAATTTGACACTTTGAGTATATAAATTGTGCTCAATATTTCCACACAATAGTACTATTATCAGTTCAATCTAATTTTATATTTATCTCATATATTTCTGTTGATTTATTATATTCATAGTTATGCTAGCTTGGCAGTTTTCCAAATAGGGCTACTCAAGATTATACTGTCTTGTTATTTCCATATCTATTTTTCTCACTGTACTGTTAGCCCATGAAGAACATGAGTTTGACCTGCATATGTTCACGTTTTTTCAGCAAATACACTGGAATTTCTTTTTTGACAATTTGTGATCATTTAAAAGAAACACGCAGAACCACAGTTTAGAAATATACTTTAAGGCCGTGTTCAGTGGCTCAGCCTGTAATCCCACACCTTGGGAGGGTGAGGAGATTGGATTGCCTGAGCCCGCAGGTTCGAGACCCGCCTGGGCGACTTGGTGAGATCTCATCTCTACAATAAATCAAAAACAGAAATACACTTTTAAAATGTCATGAGGACATCAGATAGAAGTATATTCTTGTCTATTTTGACATTTACTATCCTAAAGATAGACAAATCTATCATACATAGGTAAATTGATAATTTATGCACTTACAGGGTATACATGGCACCATCAGCAGTTAGGAAATGTGTAAATAAATATAAAGATGCAGTATTAACTCATAACAGCATAAAATTAGCTATGACACAAAGTGTATCAGACAGTAATTTTGGGACCACTTCCTGCTGCCAGGTGATTAATGCAAGTGTTGTGAGATTCTGTTTGACACACCATGTGATGTTAATGTTCCCATATGAGCATTTGATCTCTCCAGAGTGAATCAGGGAAATTACAAAGCATCATTGTATTTATGGCAAATCAGTGGAAAGGGAAGGGTATTAAGATATAAATGTTGAAGATATTCCAGAGCCCAGAACCCACACCACAGGAGTTAGAGGCAGATGACTTGAGGGGACAAGTGCTTCCAATACAGTGCCAGATGACTAGAAAGGAAACAAGAGACTGGGCATGGTGACTCATGCGTATAATTCCAGCACTTTGGGAGGCAAAGAACAGCAGACTGCCTTAGTCTAGGGCTTCCACACCAGCCTGAGCAACTTGGTGAGACTTGTCTTAACAATGAATCTAATAGTTGGTGCCTGAGGCCAGCTCCAGGGGGTTCACTGGGACCCGAGAAGGAGGTGTGATGAGGCGAGGAAAGGAAGAGTCATGACCAGAGTTTCTTTTCAGGCACTCTGGCAATCAAGCAAATCAGGTTGTGTTTATTTATGGTAAATTATAAATTAATCATTTTTTGTGGTAATACAATCACAAGATGATTTCATTATTTTATCACAAACACTGTATGTTCTCATGTCTTACAAGATTTATTATAAAGTTAATGCTTAATACAACTTGCCCATAAACCCAAAACCGGTTTTTGTGGTTATCACTACCACCACCTGCTGGATGAACTATTAACCTTATAAAATTAACATTCTATTTCATGAAAATATATAACTTTCTATAAGAAAAATAAAAAGTAAAAAAGGACAATCAGGTATTAAAGCAATAACATGTGGATTCACACAAAACTTACCGTATCTATTCTAAATACTCCTAACTTATTTTTATAATTAAACAATAGCATAAAATCATTATTACTAATTATATCAAACTTAACCAATTCTATCTAATTTCACAATCTTCTATTGTATAATAGCTACATTTAATTTTCTTATACCATTAATTTACTTTGTAGCAGATTTTTATTTTCTATGCTTTTAAAATTAAATACCATGGTGGGTTACTACATTTAATTCTTTCCCAAGGACATAGAGTTTCATTTAACATATCTGCCATCTACCCAAGCCCATCTAACCATGTCTTCATCATAAGCTCTGGTGTAAGGTAAAGGAGGATCTAACCACGATACATCTTGCATGCTGCTTCTACACTTAGGGTCCCACCAAACTCTATTATTAATATTATATCCCATATGCGGTCCTGCTCTAATAGTAGGTAAAGGCTTAAGAGCTTTATTTTTTGGGGTTCTGGTTTTATGACTAATCTGATGTTTAACTATACCTATGTTATCTGTAACAGTTTTTACCTCAGTTTCTGTTAATTCCTTATGCCACAACTTTTATAGAATATCTCTGTGTTTCATTTGCCACACAGTTAAAGATACATTTTGTTGCAGTGGATGTTACAATAACTGATTCTATTGATGGTTGGGTCATTATGACCTCTCCTATTCTTGATTTCCTGAGGTGTAGCCGATGTTGAAACATTGACTGCTTTATTACTGGCATTGTAGATACTGTACCCTCCAATTCTAGTTACATTATGCCTTTCCAAGGGAGATTGAAAAGCATTATTCCTGTAAGGCAGGAGTATAATAATATAATGGGAATAACGAGGCAACCATGAGTCACAGGACAGCCATGCAGAACATCCTCAAGACTTTCCCTGGGGCCTTGCCATGCACACGGATCCCCTCTGGGGCTTTGCCTTCTGGAGGGGTGTCTTCATTCGGTTCCCATGCTGAGCCCCAGATTGTCATGTCCTCCACCAAGTTGGCTGGGCTATGGCAAACCTTTGTGACACCACCTACTCAGGAGGCTAAAAGAGACAGATGACCTGATACCATCACATTGAGGTTGCAATGACCATGGATTTTCAAGTGTATTCGACCCGGATATCAGGGTCAAAAATCCAACCTAATATATAAGTATTTACAATAGTCAGGATTCAGAAATTTAGGTCTTATAATTATACTCCTGTATAATCTTTGTTACACTACTCAAAATGACACATAACTAAAAAAAAAAAAGGAAGAAAATATGACCTATAAAAAAAGGATCGGCCGGGCTCAGTGGCTCAGTCTGTAATCCCGCACTTTGGGAGGCCAAAGTGAGTGAATTGCTTGAGCCAGCGGGTTCGAGACCTGCCTCGGCAACTTACTTGGTGAGACATCATCTTTACAATAAATCAAAAAAATTAGCCGAGTGACTGAGTGGGACTCCAACTCAAAAAAAAAAAAAAAAGGATCACTGGAAACATCCTTCCATAGGTTACTCAACAGTATATGGTCATCATATACCTACAATCTTGGGTAAGATAGAATAGATTAACACTTATGGCAACATAACAATTTGTTGTGTGGACAATAAATGTTAATACTTTATAAACAATTCTGTTCATTAAAACCTACAAATTTACATAGCCTAAATAAACCTTCAAATGTCACTGTATACAAAACCAGTGTACAAATATTGAAGCATTTCTGTTCTTCTGCTAGAGTGATCCATGGGCAAACACCTTTTTTCAGTTTTAAAAACTGAATCTGATCCAAAACATAAACTTATACTACATACATTTTAAGAGAGTAATTATCTTTGCTCTGATGTCTATGAAAATATTTCTTTATATTATATGAAATTACACTTATGGCTTGTAAGTATTGATAGTATGAAGATGCATCAAGATATTAATGTTCTGGCTTCATTTTCTCATTTGCATGTAAGTAGTAAGACAAATGATTTCTAAAACTCTCAATGATTCTTTGTCATTTATTTCCAAAGAAAAATGTTATCCTGTTCACTCACCTTATTCTGAACGTACAATAATGCTTAATGTGAGCCAGAGAAAACCTCTTCACTTCAATCTTTTAAAGGAGATTACACATCAGTGTTCTTCCTCCTCCATGAAAAACATGAGATGAGTGCTGATGACCTAATATACAAGGACATTTCATAGCTCTAACATACCAACAACTGATCCCATGCCTTTACATAAACACTACGAATGAAGGCATAGCATCATGTGAGTTGAGTTACATCAATATTGTTTGCTTTTCAAAATATCCTCATATTCTGTCAATGCAAAACCAAAACTAAACAGAGAATATACTTATGCTTTCCGATAAAACAAACAAAAAAACCATCATCTAATGCCACTCAATATTTGATATTTATTTCAACTTGACCTTTCAATAACTAAGCTTCCATATAAATTGCATCTGTAAAGTTTTCAGTCTGAATACCCTAGTATTTCCAATGGCATATATTTTGAACAAAGGCCAGTCCACATTCTTTAAATTTGTAGCATCTTTACAATGCACGGTCTAATGTCAAATAAAGTATTTGCTGGTTAGTGTCTTTAGACATGTTTTACATTTGTACATTCAAAAGATCTGTGGTTTGAGTAAAGATAACGGTGCTAGGCTGAGCTTGGTGGTTCACCCTGTAATACTGGCTACTCGGAAGGCTGGGGCGGAAGGATCGCCAGAGCCCAGCAGGTCGAGGCCACGGTGGCCGGGAGCGGCTACTGCACTCCAGTCTGGGAAACAGAGTGAGACTCCAACTCAAAAAAAAAAAAAAAGATAACGGTGCTCTTTACATCTGTAAATTTCTCACCATGTCTCTATTGCTGATAACTAGATATATGATTTTCCAGTCACTAGAGATACTGAAAATTTAAAGTATAAATTGTCTGATGTTGAGAAAACTTGTAATAACAGTGAAAAGGTTTACTCCATTCTGCCCATCTATAGGAAATCCCTAAATATAGATGCTCATATGTCAACCAAATATTGAATGAAAGCTAAAGCTTAAATCTCATTCCTCTCATTTATATACTTTCATTTCAGTATGGATTCTCGTATGTCCAGCTAGTTATATATGAGAGCAAAGGGCTTACCATGTTTTTAAGCCCATTTGTAGAGTTTCTCTCCAGTATGGATGATTATGTGTCCAGTAAATCTGTTGTGAGAGTGAATGGCTATGTCACATTCTTCACATTTGTAGGGTTTTTCTCCAGTATCAATGGACTTAAGTTCAGTAAATACTGTATGAGATTAAAAGACTTTGCCTCATTCTTCACGTTTGTAAAGTTTCTCTCCAGTATGGCGCCTCATATGTATAGCAAATCATTTGAGAGCAAAAGGTTTTGCCACATTCATCATGTTTGTAGGATTTGTTTCCACTACAGATGGTCTTGTGTTTAGCAAATCCTTTATGAGTGTGAAAAGCTTTGCCACACTTTTCATATATGTAAGGTTTCTCAACAGAATGGATCTTCACATGTCAAGCAGGTAGTGAATGAGAGTCAAAAGCTTTTCTGCATATTTAACATTTGTAGTGTTTTTCTCCAGCATGGATGGTCATGTGTCCAGCAAATCCTTTGTGAAAGGTTTTCCCATATTCTTTACACTTGTATGTTTTCTTTCCAGTATGGATGGTCTTATGTACAGCAAATCCTTAATGGAGTGAAAGGTTTTGCCACACTCTTCACATTTGTATGGTTTCTCTCCAGTATTGATGGTCTTATGTCCAGCAAATCCTTCATAGTACAAAGACTTTGCCACACTTTTCACATTTGTAGGGTTTTTCAATAGTATGGATCTTGCCATGTTGAGCAAGTAGTGAATAAGAGTGAAAAGCTTTACCACATTCTTCACATTTGTAGGGTTTCTCTCCAGTATGGATCATCATATGTACAGTAAGGCGTGAACGAAACTGAAAGGTTTTGCCACATTCTTCACATTTGTAGGGTTTCTTTCCAGTATGGATCACTGTATGTTGAATAAGATTTGAATGAGAATGAAATGCTTTGCCACATTCTTCACACTTGTAGGGTCTCACTCTAGTATGGATCATTGTATGTCTAGTAAGATGTGAATGAGAGTGAAAGGCTTTGCCACAGTCTTCACATTTGTAGGGTTTCTGTCCTGTATGACTCACTGTACGTTGAGTAAGATGTGAACGATGAAGTCTCTCTCTCCTATGATTCTTTCATGTCTATTTACATAGGATGATTTCTTAAACACTTTCCCAAATATACTGTGTATATTTCCTCCACTATTCTTTTGATGTTGACTATATTTTGAAAACCTGTTAAACGTTCGGTTATATTTGTGTTTGAAAACCATTTCAGAAATAAGGATACTCTGGTGGATAAATATTTGGAGTGTTGATGAAAGGTTTTCCAAGCAGGCTCGGTGGCTCAGCCTGTAATCCTGCACCTTTGGGAGGCTGAGGTGAGTGGACTGTCTGAGCCCGCAGGTCGAGACCCACCTGGGCAGTGAGACCTCATCTCTACAATAAATCAAAAAATCAGCTTGGTGTGGTAGCTCATGCCCATAATTCCGGCTACTTGGAAGGCTGAGGTGGAAGGATG
>NW_007253776.1:2935-7089 GCF_000164805.1 Carlito syrichta | reverse complement strand
ATACAAGAAAAGACTCAAAAGTCAAATAGAAAAAAGGATCTTGATCATTGATTTAAATTCTGAAAGATAAATATAGATCCATCATGCTGAGAAAGAATCGTTGCAGACAGAAGTGAAGATCTGGTAAAACACACACACACACACAAACACACACACACACACACACACACCTCACAGAATGTCAGCCACATGGCTGCAAACTCTTAGTCAGATGTTTTGCATACTTTGTACCAATTTAATTACCTATAACCCTATGAGACAGCTCAGATTTTGTAAATCTGAGGTGGGGCTGAGGTGATCCTGAAGTTACTGGCCCACAGACTACACTTAGATACCACTGCTCTTAAGTACAGCAAGAAATGCCGATGGAAGTCCAACAAGGTACTGGGTCAATGAATCTAAAGATCTTTTATATTTACGGGATCTTATTTAGGTCGTGATCTCAAATGTAAATGAAGTGCCAAAGCCGCACTGAAAACAGAAAACAATCCAGACTTCTGAGAAGATACATTCAATTGAAGTGTGCCTTATGCTGTGCCCTTATCCATATAATCTAGGCAGAGGTGGCCCCAGTCACTCAGCATAAAATGATTTTATTTTTAGGTACAATTCCTGAAAACTGCTCATTTTTCGTGTAATATGATGATCATGTCAGGCAGAGAACACAATGTGGGCATGAATATCTCACAGAAGCCCCTGATACTTAGTGGTTCTATGTTAAAATAACTATGCCCCCACTTACTCATTTGTGAAGTGAAAAATAAATATAATAATCTCTGTCTCATCTTGCTAAAATGAAGGGAGTTAATGCAGGTAAGGCACTTATATGGTGCCTGGCACATAAATGATAGTGATAATGATTACTGTTGATGACTCTTCTTGCTAATTACTCTTACTGGGCTTGCCACTCTTTAATAAGACACAAATTCACTGTCTCTGAGTAGCACTCACGATGAAGGCCTTTCTTGTCAAAGGCAGAGATGAAGCCTGGATTTCCTGATGAAAACAGTCTGTGAAAGAAACAAATTTGGGAGAAAGTCAAGCTCCCATATTACTTTTGACTCGCTCTGACTGATGTTCTCTATAAACACCTGTAATGAGGCTAGGGTGAGAACAGGAGGATAATTTCTGTGAAAAGTTTTCCTCTGGATACTGAGAGCTAAAGAATTCACTGTTTCCTTACAATTAGGACACTCCCATGGGTGGGTGTCATGAAGACAAATTTAGGGCATCTTTCCCATTGTGTTCCTGGCATGACCTTCTAACATGGAGGAAAAGGACTGACAGAAACTAGGATGACACAGAGCCTGGTTATTTTAATTTCTTAAAACCCAATTATACAAAATAATATAAATAAATTTATTCTATAGCATAATATTTGCAAAACTGATCATGGTAAAACTAACTTTAGGTAAATATAACCCAAAATTTTTGCCCAGAGTAGTATCTAGATATTCAAGACTTGTAATTTTTAAACAGCAGTTTTGGGGATAATGAAGATTTACCCTTTGGACACTCTCTGTTTGCACTGACATCTGAGAGTTAACTGGCTTCTCCATAATCTTTAGTCATTTTGCATGCACCTGAACATCAAGGCTCTGATAAGAAGGCCTCTATGCGCCACTTTTTTGCCCTCAAGGTCCAGTCTTGAGTTGTGAGGTACTACAATATCTTCTTACTTATCAACTTGTGGGGAACTACTGTGTCTGCCCTGCCCTGGCCTGAGGGGTAGTCAGTGTCTGCACAAAGCTAGGTTGTAGAGAATACAGTGAGTGTAAAGTCCTGGACCATGAGGGTGTGTGGTGTCTGTCCCATCAAGGAGTACAAGGGAAGAATGTGTCTGCATCATCCTGGATTATGTGGAACTGTGTTGTCTGCATTGCCTTGGGCTGCAGAGACTGGAGTGTCTGCCAGTCTTGAGCTGTGAGAGACTACACTGAATAAGGTTTTTGTCCAGTTAGAGTTCTTTGAGAAAGGAAATACCCATCCCAATGTTCCAATTTCCTGTTCTGGGTTGTATGTAGATCCTGCAACAGTGATGTATCTTAAGACTCTTACGTTTTGACAGTGTCCCCCAGAAATTAATAGAGTTCTTCTCTGAATTTATATTTCCCTACATCTTTTGTGTTTCTATTTTCTTTTCTGGTGAGCTAGGGGCTCATGTTCTTATTTCAGAGACATTTATAATATCTACACATCTTCTCACAGGCCTCCTAAACTATCCCAGAACAAGTCAAAATTCTATATTAAGGTAGTTTTTGCAAAATCAGGTGTGAATTTAGAAAAGGAACTACACGGGAATAAGCATAAGGGTATGAAAATAAATGCCTGAGACATCTGAATGTCTTTGTACTTCTAGTTGCTGCCCCTGGAAAATGGTCTTTGCTTACTGGGTTTTTTACTACAAGTACTAGTATAGTGTTTACAGGAATGCAGGGCTGTCTCTGGCTTCATGAAAGGGAAGTGAACCCAATTCTGTGTTTTCTTCTCTGTTGTCTGCTCAGCTGTATGACTTGCGGAGTTGAGGGTTATGGCTTTCTTCTTAGGCAAGATGATCTCCTCCCATGATATTTTCACAGATTCTGACTGGGAAGCTCAATGGAGAGGACTCGTCATTGAGAAGGAGCAATACTAGGGAAGAGTAACATGGATAGTGGAGGGTTATATGATGAGATATATGATAAACAGACAAAATGTGTCATCTTGTGGGGAAGAACAAAGTGAATTGCTCTTATATAGAGTCATATTCAGGAAGATCTTATCACAGAGGAAAACCACTCACTAGGTCATCCATTATAGAAGAATGCTAGTTGATGAGGTACACAGTACAGAGAGGGCTAATCACTGAAACATCAATCACAGAGAAGGCCAGTCACTGTAGCACCCATTGTGAAAATGACCCATTCACTGAAAAACTCATTATAGAGAAAGGTTACTTACTAGTGTACATACACAGAGGAGAGGCAGGTACTGGAGCACAAATCACACAGGAGAACCAGTCGTTGGGACACTCATCACAGAAGAAGGCTTGGTGCTAGAACACACATTCCATAGGAGGCCCAGTCATTGGTGCACCAATCAAAGAGGAGGGACACTTACTGAAAAACCCATCACAAAGAAGAGCTAGTAACTGGGTAATCAGTCATATAGAAAGGTCAGTCACTGGGACATCCATCAGAGACGAAGGACTGTCACTGGAGCAGCAATATACAGGCAGACCAATCACTGGGATACCCATCAAAGAAGAAGACTAGTTGCTGAGCAACCATCACAGAGGAGGGCCAGACCCTGGGGCACCAATAAAAAGGGCGGTCTGGTAACTGAGGAAAACAATATGGAAGAGGTCCAAAAGTATGAAACCAATTGTAGAAAAGGGCTACTCATAAGGGCACCGATTATGGAGGAGAGACAGTTAATGGGGCATCAGTTATCAATGAAGCTCAATAACTGGGGCACCAAAAACAGAAGAGGACTAGTCACTGGGGGACCCAATATAGGATAGTCCCCGTACCTCAGGCACACATAAAAGAGGATAAATATTTACTGAGGGAGCCATCACAGATGAGGGTCATTCCCTGGGACACAAATCACAAAGGAAGTCTAGTCACTGGGACAACCATTAGAAAGAAAATCCAGTAATGGGGGCACATGTCACAGAGAATGGCCAGTCATGTGGCACCAATGATGGAGAAGAGCCATTCACTGGGTCACTGATCACAGAGAAAAGTCCGTCACTGGAACACAAGTCATGGAAAAGAGCCAGTCACGTATAACAGGGGCATGTATAACAGAGGGGGGCACTCAATATGGAGGAGTCATGTCACTGGGGCACAAATCACAGAGAATGGTTTATCACTGGGGCACCCATCACAGTGAATATTCAGTCAATCAGGGCACTGAACAATGATGAAAGGCACTGAGACACCCAGCACAGGAAAGGCCAGTCACTGAGGAAACTATCTTAGAAGAGGGAAACTATCTTAATTGTAGGGATACAGATTACTATAGGGGAAGGTAGGTAAACGGAACACCCATCATAACGAAGAGCCAGTTACTAAGTCACCCGCTATTGAATAGGGCTAGTTGTTGGGACACATATTACAGAGGAGGGCTAGTCACAGTGGAACCCATTACAGAAGAGAGCCAGTCATTGG
>NW_007253776.1:0-2589 GCF_000164805.1 Carlito syrichta | reverse complement strand
ATAACAGAGACAAGCTAGTCACTGGGCCTCCTCTGGAATGTGCATTTTAACATGTATCCTTATACTGTGATTAGTGTTCCAATGACTGTCTTTCCTGTGTGATGGGTGCTCCAGTGCCTGCCTCTCCCCTGTGTCTGTGCACCAGTGACTAGCCTTTCTTCATAATGAGTTCTCCAGTGAATGACCCTTTTAAAGAAGAGAGCTAGTCACTGGCATCCATCACCCATCAAAAAGGAGGGCTATTCCCTTGGCAGGTATTATGGAGGAGACCCAGACATAGAGACACACACCACAAATAAGAGTCAGCCAACTAGGGACCCTTTATAGTGGAGGCCCAGTAAGTGAGACACCTATCACAAAGAAGGGTTTGTTACTACAGCAAATATTATAGAGGAGGGCCTGTTATTGGGGGCCCAATCACAGAGGTGGCACAGCTACTGGTGCAACAATAAAGGTGGAGGGCCAATCACTGGAGCAACAATATCGAGAAGGCCCAATCACAGGAACAATATTCGCAGAGGAAGACCAGACACTGGGACACCCAGCACAGAGGAGGATACGTTGCTGGGGTATCCAAAATGTAGAAGACCAAATCATGCATGCACGCTTTATGGAGGAGACACACTCACTGGTGCAGCAATCGCGGGGTAGAGCCAGTCACAAGGACAACTTTCATGAAGGAGAGCCAGATACTGAGGCAACCATTACAGAGGAGGGCCATTCACCAGGGCATTCATAATGGATTATGGCCAGTGACTAAGACATGGATGACAGGACGGCAAGTTACTGGGGCACACATAACAGAATAGGAACAGTCACTAGAGCACCCATCAAAGAGGTATGTCTGTCACTACGGTACATATTATAGAAGGCCAGTCAATGGGACAACCATCAAAGAAATGGCTATTCACTGGGACACTCATTGGAGAGGAGAGTCAGTCATTTGGGAACCCATCAAGAGGAGAGTAAGACACTGGATCACCCATCACAAAGAACAGTCAATCACTAAGGCACACATCACAAAGGAGGAGAGCAAATCACTAGGGCACCCATCACAGAGGAGGACCAGTACCTGGGGCATCCATTAGGATTAGTGCAGTCACTGTGTCTCCAATCACAGTATGGGCTTATAACTTGGGCACCCATCATAGAGGAGGCAAAAATCACTGTGATTGGAAATCTAGTCATTGGGTCAGTCATCACAAAGGAGTCACAGTCACTGAGACACCAATCACAGAGAAGAGCCAGTCACTGAAGAACCTGTCACAGAAGAGGATCATTAACTTGGGCACCCATTGGAGAGGAGGCAAATTTACTGTGGCAATCAACACAGAGGAGGTTTAGTCATTGAGAAACCCATCACAGATGAGACCTAGTCACTTAGGCACCCATTAGAAAGAGGGCAAATGACTAGGGTAGTAATCAGAAAGGCGAGTCTTTCACTGGGGCACCCATCAAAGTGGAGGTCCAGTAACTGGGGCACCCATCATAGAGGTGGGCTACACACTTGTGTACCCACCACAGAGGAAGCCAAATCATTGGAGCACCTATCATTAGAGTATGGGTAGTAACTGAACATCCATAACAGAGAATGATCAGTCTCTCAGGCACTCATCAAAGAGGAGGGATAGATACAGAGGCATTAATTACAGAGGAAAGCCAGCCTTATGTAGCAGGTTCAATCACTGGGGAATGCATCACAAAGAAGGACCAGACTTGGGTGCCCATGTCAGAAGAAGGGCAATCACTGTGGTAAACATGAGAGGGGAACACCATTCACTGGGCACCCCTCATGGAGGAGGACCAGTTGCCAAGGCACCCATCAGAGAGGAGGTGTAGTCACCATGATAGGTGTTACACAGTAGGGTCAATCACTGTGGCATCTATCACAGTGGAGAGCTAGTCACTGACACACCCATCACAAAGAAGAGTCAGTCACTGGGCACCTGTCTGAGAGAAGGACCAATCATTGGGACACCAGTTAGGCAGGAGGCCGAGTTACTGAAATACCCATCACAGAGGAGTTAGTCACTGGGACACCTATTTTGGAGGAAGCCCAGTTACTGGGACAAAACCTCAGATGAGGACTAGTCACTGCAGCACTCATTACAGGGGGTGTACAGACATTGGGTCACCAGTCAGAGTGGAGACCCAGTCTTTGTGATACCCATCACAAAGGAATGCCAGTCACTGAGACATCAATCATAAATAAAGTTCATTCACTTGGGTACCAATCACAGAACAGGTGCAGATACTATGGAGGAGGCCCAGTCATTGGAACATGTATCATTAAGAATGGCCATCACTGGAGCACCCATATGGAAGAATCTCAGTAAGTGAAGCATCCATCACAAAGGAGGACAGATTCTTGGGCAACCATTATGGAGGAGGGCCATTCAGTGGGGCAACTATCACAGAGGAGGCAGAGTCACTGGGACACCCATAATGGAGGGAAATCAGTTTGAGAGATAATGATGACCACTGATAATTAAAACATGACACAGAGACTCAGAGACCAGTGGAAATGAATCACCTCTTTTAATATCTTTCTTGCAAGAATGGGTGTCTCTCGTGTGTGCAGACACACCA
>NW_007253775.1:2042-4964 GCF_000164805.1 Carlito syrichta | reverse complement strand
GTTCACTTTTCCCTCTGCTTTACAGTCTGTCTATTCAGCAGTTTGCAGTCTTGGTCCCTACAAATGTCTCTGCTGTCCTAGTCTTCCGGAGGGGGAAACATACATTCAATTTTATAAGTAGTCATTAGACTGCTCAGGTTAACTGTTTCTTCTTGACAGAACTCTAGTAGTTGGTTTTTTTTAAAGAAGTTGGTCCCTTTCAGGCATAACTTGATATTTATTGACGTATAATTGTCATAATATTTCCTTATCATCCTTTTGTAGGACCTGTAGTGATGCTCCCTCTTTCATTTCTAATATTAGCAATTTATGTCTTCATTCTCCCTCCTTGATGAATCCAGCTGGAAGATTTACAATTTTATTGATCTTTACAAGGAACCCATTTTTTATCTGTGTTATATTGCATTCATAGAATTTACATTGTAAAACTTTTACCTATTTAACCAAATTTTCAAGTACTTCTATACCTTTTAGGGTATAATATAGGGGCTTTGAAACAGTATCCTTTTTTTCTGCCTGTTGTCTTTTGTGTTATTACTCTCAACCATTTTACTTCTATTATAACTCTGTAATACTTTGTTATTGAAAGACGGTGGCGCACAGTGAGACTCAACACCCATTAAGGCCAAGAGATTTAATGGGTCGAATGCAGTGGCTTCAGGACCTGAGGGTCAGGCTGTAGCGCTGAAGCAAGGGCACGCTAGCCTTTATGGTGGTTTAGGACGACCTGTCAGTCAATTATTGGTCGGCTGGTGGAGCTCCATCCAGGTTGGTGGATTTTTCCCAGGCGCGGGAAAAGGTGAGCCGGACTATGGAAGATGAACCAGAAGGTGCCGTTTCAGACGCCCCCTTTGTTTGCCAGGTCGTCATTTTAGGCGGGTGCTGAGTTTGGGCCCCTTTCCAGGAAAAGGAGGGGATATGGTTTACTAGCACCTGGCAGTGGCCCTGGCGGTGGCCCTTCATTCCCACCTCTTTGGTTATACAGGAGAGGGGCGGCATTTATCTGTCTAGCTGCTTCCTGCTGACAATGGGCGTTGGTGGGTGAGGTGGGTGAAAGGCCAAGCCACATGAGACCCCACAAGTAGGCACCAAAAGAAAAAATTTCATTTGATTAGAAGTCCTGGAAGGTGCCTTGTAAGTAGAAAACGGCACACTGGTCTGGCCAGTTGTCGAGTGGACATGGGAAAGGGAGGAGCCAACTGTCACGAAGAAGGTGGTCAAGAAACGCTGAGAATCTGAGTGGCAGGTAGTAGGGGGTAAACTTTAAGGCGTGCATGTCTGAAATGAGAAGACAAGGTTAGAGGTTTGTAGGGTTGGGACAGTCGAGATCTGGATCTTCAGTGGGCAGGAGGTCATAATTTTGTAGCAGAAGCTGATTAATGTTTTGATTAGAGATTTTTAAAAGTTGTGACTGGAGAAACTTGATGATAGAAGGGAGAAAGGAGCACAGGCCGAAAATGAGAATGACAGGTGTGGCGATAGGCAAAAGCCAGGTGAGTAGGGAGTTTTGTAGTGGGCTGCCGACTTGGGAAGACTTTGTCCTTTGGAGCTGTGAGGAGAGGTGTTGTAATTTATTGATGTTTTGTTCGATGTCTCCTGACTCGTTAATATAATAACAGCACTCCTCTTGGAGGAAAAGACAAGTGCCTCCCTTTTTGGCTGTTAGGAGATCTAGAGCCCCACGATTTTGGAGGGCTACTTGTGCTATGCTTATTATCTGTCTTTGTAATGATTGGAGAGAATCGGAGGTGGTGTCTAAAGCTAACTGGATTTTGTTTTATAAGTCTTCCATGGCCCATAGTGAGTAGCCAAGAGCCCCTCCTGATAGACCTATGGAGGTGACAGCGGAAGCCAGGGACAATCCTACCATGACTGGAAGGAAGACAGCCCTCTTGCATCGGTGTTAGGGAGTTAAGAGGGTCTGAAGGTCGGCAATGGAGTAGAGAGAGAGCTGTGTGATTAGTGTAACAACTATACAGGGGGAGGTGAGATTGGAGGTCTGGGAGAGGAGGGTGCCATTGCACCTAAGAAGAGGCCAGGCAGGAGGAAGTGTCCGTTTGTCGAGTTTAAGGTGGTTGAACAGAGAGAGCTATTTGAATGGAGAGTGGGGACATTGGACGGACCAATACAGAGGGTAAGAGGAGTTGGATGCCACTTCCCAAAGTGGAACATGAGGTTTGGTGATGGCCTCTCTGGTGGAAGACAGGTTGAGGGTACTATTACTGTTGGGTGAGGCAGGAAGTGGGACAGCAGGCAGCAGAGGTCGTTGTAATGAGGCACAAAGAAAGCATTATGAGGAGGGGAGAGAAGGGAAGGACCAATTTAAGAAGCGGAGGGTGTGGCCTATTATGGTAAGTCAAGAAGGGAGATGCTGGGAGGGTTGTAAGGAGAGGTGGTCTTCTGAGGAAGGGGGCAAAGGGTCTACCGCTGCCAGGAGCTGTTGTTCTTGGGTCTTTATGTGCTCCACCACTGATACTGTGACGGAAGGGATAAAGGTGGAGCGAGAGATGGATAGGTGCCCAGTGGGACGTTGGTAATAATCCTTTGGGTAGACAGCTGCGTATATGAGGTCTTTCCAGAGATCAGCGGTTGGATTAGGGATGTCAATGGTGAAGTGGGAAAAGCGGCCTCCACGCCCTTGCTGACCTCCTACATAATGACGTACAAGGAAGCTTGGCCCCCCCCAGGCTTTCCTGCTTCTGGATTTGTCGGCATAGTGAATCCTGCATGACCGGTAGGGACAGCCATTATATTTGTCAGGCCACCATTTGCAATAGTCTAAGGTTTGGTCTTCCAGTAAGCATAGAAAGAGCCAATGGGCGTCTGTCAAGCTTATTGAGGACTTTAAGCTGAGGGAAATAAGTTGTGAGCAATTGTTTATGGGGCATGTTTGTTTGTCTAGGTCCTTGACTGCATCTAATC
>NW_007253775.1:0-931 GCF_000164805.1 Carlito syrichta | reverse complement strand
AGGCCTCGACCCACCTGGAGAAGGTGTCAACCAGGACCAGAAGGTATTTGATGCTACGGACGGGGGGGCATGACGGTGAAGTCCACTTGCCAGTCTGACCCAGGGAGCTCTCCCCTAGCCTGGTGAGTGGGGAACGTTCTGGGCTTTAAGGGGGTACTAGGATTCATTCGGTGGCAAGTAGAGCATTGAGAGGAAAGAGTGTGTATGAGTTTTGTATGTTTAGGAGTAAGGTGGAAGAAAGTTTTAGGAAATGAAGTGAGAGCCGCTGGGTTTGGGTGGAAAATTGAGTGTAGGTAGGGAATGAGATTGGACAGTTGTGGGACTTCACTTGTATGTTTGGCTGGTGGGGAGGGAGTGTTAACGAGTATGGTAGGAAGGGGTTTTAGGGCCGCTTGGCGAGCTGCCCTTTTGGCCCACGAGTTCCCTTGGGTGATAAGATGAATCAACCTGGTGGGCTTTACAGTGTGAGATGCCTATGGCCGTGGGGAGCAAAGAGGCTTGAAGGAGGTCGGAAATGAGCTTAGCATTTACAATGGCCGACCCTTTGGTGGTTAACAATCCCCGTTCTTGCCAGATGGCTGAGTGTGAAACCAAAATGTAAAAGACATATTTGGAGTCGGTGTAAAGCGACAGAGAGTGTCCTGTCACCAGTTGGAATGCTCGATTGACTGCTGTGAGTTCTGCTTGTTGGTTAGTGGTGTTGGGCGAGAGGGGATTAGCCTCGATGACATCAGTGGCAGAGGTGATGGTGTATCCTACCACCCGAGACCCTTCATGTATATATGAGCTTCCATCTGTGAACCAAACATAGGAGGGCACAGATAAAGGTCCTTCCTGAATGTGTACTGGACAAGGGAGTAGGGACTTGAGGACTTTGACGCACTCATGTATTGGGGTGTCGACAGGAGAGGAAGGGAGTAATGTGGCTGGG
>NW_007253774.1:1734-2914 GCF_000164805.1 Carlito syrichta | reverse complement strand
CCTAGCAAGTTAAGTCAAATAATTAAGTCAGTTGGCTATACAGCCGGTTAGCTAGTTAAAAAGCTAATTAAGTCAGGTGGGAAGCCATCTGGCTAGCTATTTATTTCAGTTAGTTAAGTCAGCTGACTAGCTAGGAAGCAAGCTACATAAGACAGCTAGTTATGTCAGCTAGCTAGCTAGTAATGTCAGCTAGTTAAGTCAGGTGGCTAGCTAGATAGCTTGCTTTGTAGCTAGCTAGTTAAGCTAGCTAGTTAAATTACCTGACTAGCTTGGTAGCTAGCTGGTTAAGTCAGCTAATTAAGTCAGCATACTAGCTAGTTAAGTCAATGAGTTAAGTCAGCTGGTGAACCAGCTGCCTAGCTGGGTTGCTAGTTATTTAAGTCAGCTGGCTAACCAGTTAACTAGTTAGTTAAATAACCTAGTGAAGTCAAGTCAATAGCCAGCTGCTTAGCTAGGTAGCTAAGTAGTTAAGTCTCCTGGCAAGCCAGCAGGCTATGTAGGTAGCTAGCGAGATAAGTCCGCTGGCTATGCATCTGGCTAGCTAGGTACATAGGCAGTTAGTTCAGTCAGCTATCTAGCTGGCTAGCTAGTTAAGTCAGCTAGTTAATTTAGTTGGCTTGACAGCTGGCTAGTTAGGAAGCTACATTCTTAAGTCAACTCTCTATCCTGCTGGTTGTCTAGATAAGTCACCTATTTAACTCAGATGGCTATCAAGTTGCTAGCTAGGTAGCTGGTGACTTATGTCAGCTGGCTAGACAGCTGGCTACTTAGTTATGTCGACTACTTAAGTCAGTTTCCTAGCCAGCTGGCTAGCTATATATCAACCTGGTTATTCAGCTGACTAGTAAGTAGGCCAGCTGTTTAAGTCAGCTAATTAAGTCAGCTGACTTGAAGCTGGCTAGTTAGGTAGCATGCTAGTTAAATCAGTTGGCTAGCCAGCAGTCTAGCTAATTAAGTCAGCTAGTTAAGTCAGGTGTCTAGCCAACTGGATAACTAGCTACATCAGCTAGTTGAGTCAGCTGGCTCCCCAGCTGGCTAGCTCATTAAGTCAGCTAGTTAAATCAGCTGGTTAGTCAGCTGGCTAGCTTGGTAAGACAGGTAATTAATTCACCTGACTTCCGAGCTGGCTAGCTAGGTAGCTAGCTACTTTAGTCAGCTGACTAGCCAGCTGGTTAGCTGG
>NW_007253774.1:0-701 GCF_000164805.1 Carlito syrichta | reverse complement strand
TCGCAGGCCAACAGGTCAGCTAACTAGTCAGTTTCCCCACCAGCCGACTAGTAAAGTCAGTTCACTGGTTGGCTCGCTCACCAGTCCACTAGTTAAGGCAGCTCATCCTTTGGCTCACTGACAGGTCGACTAGTTAACTCGGCTCACTGGTTGGCTAAATCGTTGATCAACTAGTTAAGTCTCCTGAGCTGTTGGCTCACTCACAAGCCAACTAAATTCAGTTGACTAGTTGAGTCACTCGCCGGCCGATTAGTTAATCAGCTGACAGGTTGGCTCATTCGCTGGCTGACTACTTAAGTCACCTGACATTTCAGCTCACTCACTGGCCAACTTGTTTAGTAAGCTCACCTGTCAGCTCACAAGCAGGCAGACTAATTAAGTCAGCTAATGGGTCAGCCTACTAGTTGGTCAATTAGTTGAGTTAGCTAACCCATCGGTCTAGTAGTCGGTCAATTTGTCAACTTCTAAGTTAGCTCAGCTAACTAGTAAGCCTACTAGTTAGGCCAGCTACATAGTTGATCAACTAGTAGGCCGAATAGTTAGTTCAGCAATCCAGAATGCCAGCTCATTAACAAAACTAACTAGTGGGTCAACTCATCAGTCAAATAATTGACCCAGCTAACTAGTCAGCCATCTAATCAGCCAAATTGTTAAGCCAGCTAACAAGTCGGCCGTGTATTCAGCCAATGTGTTATACCAGC
>NW_007253773.1:0-3715 GCF_000164805.1 Carlito syrichta | reverse complement strand
GTTTTAGGAGATAGGTCTGGCTCTGTGGCCAGGTTGGGGCCCGGGGACATGACCGTCCTTCTCAGCCAGCTTTTAAATTGCAAGCTAGCCAGGCTTGGTTGCTCAGCCTGTAGTCCCGAGCCTTTGGGAGGCTGAGGTGAATGGATTGCCAGAGCCCGCAGGTTTGAGACCTGCTTGGGCAGGAAGACCTCATCTCTACAATAAATCAAAAAATCAGCCAGGCGTGGTAGCTCATGCCTGTAATTCCAGGTACGTGGAAGACTGTGGCAGAGGGATCATCGGAACCCAGCAGGTCGAGGCTGTGGTGACCGGGAGTGGTCACTGCACTCCAGTCTGGGCGACAGAGTGAGACTCGAACTAAAAAAAAAAAAAGAAATCATGAGCTTCATTGATCCACATGCCTCAGCCTCCAGAGTGACCAGGACTATGGGCACCTCGACCCCAAACCCCTAAATTGAATGGGTGCAGAGACAGGGTCTCCCTGCATGGCTCTGACTGGCCTTGGGCTCCTATGCTGCAGCCATCCTCCCACATTGGCCTCCCAGAGTGCTGGATTTCCAGGCATGGGCCATAGCACCAGGCCTTCTGGTTCCTTTTTGACAAAGGATCAAGGCCGGGTTCAGGGCCTTACCCTGTCATTTCAGCACTTTGGGAGGCCAAGGCCAGTAGACGGCCTGAGCTGGCCTCGAGTAACTCGGCGAGACTTCGTCTCTACCCTCCATCCCTAATGAGTTGGGCATGTTGGCACGTGCCTGTCGTCCCGGCTCCTCGGAAGCACAGGGGAAGGCTCACCAGAACCCGGCAGGCTGAGAAAGCAGTGGCCTCTAGAAAGCCACCACCCTAAAGCCTGGGCAATGCAATGAGAATCTGCCTCAATGAAAAACAGGAAAAAAGAGAAAAAAAGAAGAGCATCCATTTGTGTATAGAGTTGGGATCATTGTGAACAGACATACATCATTTGGAAAGGAGGCCTCCATCTTGGGCCTAGAGTTCCCAAAAGACAGTGGATCAGCAGACAATTGGACTCTGGCTTTGGGAGTCTGAGGCAGAGGACTGCTGGAGATGGGGAGTTAGAGACCAGCTTGGGTCATGTAGCGAGACTTTGTCACTCCCCAGAATGCAAACACTGGAGTTACGTGTGGTGCTGCCTGCAGTCCCAGATAAATGCGTGTGGTGGCCTCCATCCTGGGGCATTCCTTTGCATTGTCCCTACCAACAGAACATGCGAATCCAGGACAGCCACCGTGGTTCATGACTGTCAGTCCCATGCCCTAGGAGGTAGAGGCAGTAGGCTGCCTGAGGCCATGGGTCGGAGACCAGCCCAGGCGGTGTGGCCAGATGACGTCTCTGTGAGAGGTCCCCAAAATCGAGTCAGGCATGGTGGCCCCCGGAGTCCCAGCTGCTGGGGGCTGGAGATGGGAGGACCACCTGAGCCCCGCAGGTCAAGGACCCAGGAGCCCCGATTGTGCCCTGCACCCCAGACGGCCCGAAGGAGACTCCATAGACAAAAAAGACACCTCCTATGTGCATCAATATGAGAGTCCATGGCTCCTCAGGGAAAGGTCTGTGTGGGCGGGGAAGACTGTGTGATCCAGAGAGGAAGGAGCCCTCTGCCCACCAAAATGTACTATACCGGGCAACTGAAACCTGTGCTTGCCGTGGCATTGCAGTACCGTCTTGATCACTCTGTGCCCAACGGCCACCATAACTCGTGGCTGTCTACTCTGTGATCTCACACATGTTTTTTCCGTAGGTCATGAGTGTGGAGAGTGTAGGCAGGCCTTTTGAGTCACATGGGTGAAAGCACGGGACGGACTTGCCAGTGGCCACCTTTGAAACCTACCCTGAACAACAGGGCAGAAAGTACCTTTTCCTCTCCCATCCCTGAGGGTGAAACCTTGCACTGGGTAGCAGGGGTGGTGTTGGTTGTGGTGGTGTTGATTATGATTATTTGGAGTCGGAATCCCACTCTGTCACCACGGCCGCAGTGCACGGGCTCACTCATGGCCACAGTGGACTCCATCTGCCCGGCTCAGGTGATCCTCCCACCTCAGCCCACCCAGTGGCTGGAACCACAGGCCTGCGCCAGCACACACAACTAATCTTTTGATTTATTTTTCATGGCCGAGGTAAGGTCTCGGGCCATGTACCAGGCTGGTGTTGGACTCACAGGTCCAGGCCATCCACTCACCTGGGTCTCCGACAAGCTGGGATTCCAAGCTGAGCCCCTGTGGCCAGCCTGTGAGTGTTATGATGGTGGTCATTGGCATTATTATTCTAAGTCAGAGTCCCGCTCTGTCACCAAGGCCAGAGGGCACGGGATTGCTCAGGCCACAGGTCTCCACCAGTTTTGCACCTCCTGTTTGGAAAAAATGACAGGTGTGCAGCATCAGGCTTGGCTTATTTTTTAGCTTCTTGTAGAGACAGATCTCACCAAGTTGCCCCAGCTGGTCATGAACCCAGGGCCTCATACCATCCTTTCTCCTCGGCTACCCAGAATGCCAGGATGACATGTGTGAGCTCCTGCACTTGGCCTCGACACCCCTCATGGGACCCCAACACTAGGCCCACTCCCTTCCAATGACCTGGGACCCCAGAGAGGGTGGTCAGAGTCACACAGCATGTCCTATCTGGGGGAAGCGCCTGGGAAGGTGTGTGTCTCTGCCAGGGTGCCCACTCATCAGCTAGCTTTGTTCACCAGGGTGGACCTGCCTGCTCCTCCCATGGTCTCCCTCGGGGAAAGGGAGGGCAGGACTCTCAAACCTTCAGGGGGGTGGGGAAAGCTGGGTGACTCATGCCTGTCCACTGGCACTTGGGGAGGCTGAGATGGGAAGATGGCCGGAGTCCAGGAGCTAGAGACCAGGCAGGACACCATAGCAAGCCCCCACCTTGACTGAAGCAAAATGCAGAAATCCTTGAGTGAGGGCAGACCTTGGTGGGGGCTTGCCTCTGGGCCCAGAGTTCAAGACCAGACAGGAAGACCAGGATGTGTACGAAATGAAAAACTTGTGATTGCAGCTGTTTGTGAGGCCCAGCATGAGAAGATGGCCTGAGTTTTGTGGTTTGAGAGCAGCCTGGGCAACCTAGTGAGGAAAGAAAAGAAAGAAGGAAAGAAAGAAAGAATGAAATCCATTCTAAAGCAAACCTTCTGCCCTCTTTCCTTCCCCACCCACCCTCCCACATGTTTTGGTTCCCAAAGCTCAGCACCTTCCAGGCCCAACCCCCCCCCCCACTCAAAGGCTGTCCCTACTTTGATTTGGAAGTTCTGGAGGCTCTTTGGCCTGGGACAAGCCGACTCTCCTCTCTGAGGTGAGAAATGTGCCCAAGGCAGGCTGACCCTCTGACTCGGCAATGAGGACCCTCCACCAAGAAAGGCCAGGCACACATCCCTCACCCAGAGACATTTCTTCTCCCCCAATCCCATTTTTTCTGGCTCTAAAGCCAGGCGCCCTTTGAACACACCACTTGCAGTTGACAATCTGAGTACGACTCTAAAGTTTTGGGAGACAGGTTCTGGCTTTGTGGCCCAGGCTGGAGCCAAGGGAAGGACTTTTGTTCACCGACAACCTTGAAATCATGGGCTCCGGCGACTCTTCTGCCTCAATCACTGGATTGGCCAGGACTATGGGCATCTCGATCCCACACCCCTGTTTGTATGGGTGTGGAGATGGGGCTGGCCTTGGGCTTTTGGGATCCAGCTGTCCTCCCACCTCGG